>NW_006409001.1:917062-933759 GCF_000296735.1 Chrysochloris asiatica | reverse complement strand
TAGGTACATGGCAGTGTAGAGCAACATTTCCATATACAGAGTTCTAGCTATAAGGCAGATGAGTCCAACTTTTCTGTATACAGACAGCTGGCTACATAGCCCTGCAGAACAACATTTCCATATACAGAGTTCCAGCTACAAGGCAGATGGGTCCAACTTGTCTATATGTAGAGAGCTAGCTTCATGGCAGAGTAGTGCAACATTTCCATATACAGAGTTCTAGCTACAAGGCAGATGAGTCAAATTTGTCTAAATGCTGAGAGCTAAAGACAAGGGAGAGTAGTGCATAATTTCCAAATACACAGTTCAAGCTACATGGCAGATGAGTCCAACTTGTCTATATACATTGAGCTAGTTACATGGCAAAGGAGCTCTGGTAGCGTAGTGGTTACGAATCGGGCTGCGAACCTTAAGGTCAGTGGTTTGAAACTACCAGCTGCTCCATGGGAGAAAGATGAGGCTTTCTACTGCTGTAAAGATTTACACCCTCGGAAACCCTGTACAGGGTCTCTATGGGTCGGAACCGACTCGATGGCACTTAACAAAAACAACAACAGTTACATGGCAGAGTAGAGAAACATGTAATTATCGGGTACTAGCTACATGGCAGATGAATCCAACATGTCCATATACTGAGAGCTAGCTACGTGGCAGACATGTTGAAAATGTTCATATACAGAGAACTAGCTTCATGGCAGGGTAGTGCAACATTTCCATATACAGGGTTCTGGCTACTTGGCAGATGTGTCCAATGTGTCCATGTACTGAGAGCTAGCTACATTGCAGAGTAGTCCATCATGTCCATATCCAGGGTACTAGCTACATGGCAGATGAGTCCAACATGTCCATATACTGAGAGCTAGCTACATGGCAGACATGTTTAAAATGTTAATATAGAGAGATAGCTACATGGCAGGGTAGTGCAACATTTCCATATACAGGGTTCTAGCTACTTGGCAGATGTGTTCAATGTGTCCATATACTGAGAGCTATCTACATGGCAGAGTAGTACAACATGTCCATATACAGGGTCCTAGATACATGGTAGATGAGTCAAATATGTCCACAACTCCAATATGTTCAAATAGAGGAAGCTACCTATTTAGCAGATCAGTCCAACATATCCATGTATAGAAAGATAACTACATGGCAGATGAATCCCACATGTCCAGATGCAGACAGCTAGCTACATGGAAGTCTAGAGGAAATTTTCAATATACAAAGTTCTAGCTACAAGGTAGATGATTCCAAGTGGTCTATATACTGAGAGCTCGCTACATGGCAGGGTAGTACAACATTTCCATATACAGTGTTCTAGCTACCAGGCAGGTGAGTCCAACTTGTCTATATACAGAGAGCTAGCTCCATGGCAGGGTGGTGCAACATTTCCATATATGGAGTTCTAGCTGCAAGGCAGAAGAATCCAACTGGTCCATATAATGAGAGCTAGCTTCATGGCAGAGTAGTCCAACATGTCCATATACAGGGTACAAGGTACATGGCATATGAGTACAGCATGCTCATATACTGAGAGCCAGGTACATGGCAGACAAATCCAATATGTTCATATACAAAGAGCTAGCTACATGGAAGGGTAGTACAACATTTCCATATATCAATTTCTAGCTGCAATGCAGATGAGTCCAACTTGTCTGTATATAGAGAGGTAGTTACATGGCAGTGTAGAGCAACATTTCCATATAAAGAGTTCTAGCAACAAGGCAGATAAGTCCATCATGTCTATATAAAGAGAACTAACCACATGGCAGGGTAGTGCAATGTTTCCATATAGAGTTCTAGCTACAAGGCAGATGAGTCAAACTTGTCTATATACTGAAAAATACCTACATGTAAGAGTTATGCATCATTTCCACATACAGTGTTCAAGATCCATGGCAAATGAGTCCAACTTATCTATATACACAGAGTTAGCTACATGGTAGAGTAGTGCAACATGTCCATATACAGGGTACTAGTTACATGGCAGATGACTCTAACATGTCCATATACTGATTCGTAGCTACATGACAGACAAGTCTAAAATGTACATATACAAAGAGTTAGCTATATGGCAGGGTAGTGCAACATTTCCATATACATATTTCTAGCTACTTGACAGAGATGTCCAACGTGTCCATATACTGAGAGTTAGCTACATGACAGAGTAGTCCAACATATACATATATAGGTTACTAGCTACATGGCAAATGAATGAAAAATGTCCATATACTGAGAGCTAGCTAGATGGCAGAAAAGTCCAACATGTTCATATACAGACAGATGCCTTCTTGGAAGATCAGTCTAACATATCCATGTACAGAGTGCTAGCTACATGGCATAAGATACCCAAATGTCCATACATAGAGAGCTAGCTACATGGCAGAGTAGTGCAACATTTCCATATACAGAATTCTAGCTACAAGTCAGATGAGTCCAACTTGTCTATATACAGAGGGCTAACTACATGGTAGGGTAGTACATTTCCAGATACAGAGTTCTAGTTACAAGGCAGATGAGTCCAACTTGTCCACATACTGAGAGCTAGCTTCATGTCAGAGTAGTCCAACATGTCCATATACAGGTTAGTAGCTACATGGAATATGAGTCCAACATGTCCATATACTGAGAGCTAGCTACATGATAGACAAGTGCAATATGTTCAGATACAGAGAGCTACATCTGGGAAGATAGTCGAAGAACTCCACATATCCATATATAGTGAGCTAGCACATGGCAGGGAAGTGAAACATTTCCATATACAGAGTTCTAGCAACAAGGCAGATGAGTCATACTTTTCTATATAATGAGAGCTACCTACATGGGAGAGTAGTGCATCATGTCCATATACAGAGTTTAGGCTATTTGGCAGATGAGTACAACTTGTTTATATACAGAGAGCTAGCTACATTGAAGAGTAGTATAAGATGTCCATATACAGTTTAGTAGCAACATGGCAGATGAGTTCAACATGTACATATACTTAGAGCTAGCTACATGGCAGACAAGTCCAAAATGTTTATATAGAGAGAGCTAGCTATATGGTAGTGTAGTGCAACATTTTCATATACAGAGGTCTACCTTCATGGAAGACGTGTCCGATGTGTTCATATAGTAAAAGCTAGCTACATGGCAGATTACTACAACATGTCCATATATAGGAACTAGCTACATGGCAGATGAGTCCAACATGTCCATATATCTAGAGCTAGCTACATGGCAGACAAGTCCAAAATGTTCATATTCAGAGAGCTAGCTATATGGCAGGGAAGTGCAACATTTCCATGTTCAGAGTTCAAGCTACAAGGCAGAATGAGTCCAACTTGCCTATATACAGAGAGCTAGTTACCCGGCCGAGGAGTGCACCAAGTCCATATACAGGGTATTAGCTACATGGCAGATGAGTCTCACATGTCCACATACAGAGAGCTATCTACATGGAAGACAACTACAATATGTTCATATACAGAGAGATTCCTACTTGGCAGATCAGTCCAACATATCCATGTACAGAGAGGCAGCTACATGGCAGAAGAGACCCAAATTTCCATATACAGAGAGCTAGCTACATGGCAGGGTAGTGCAACATTTCCATATACAAAGTTCTAGTTACAAGGCAGATGTGTCTAACTTGTCTACATACAGAAAGCTAGCTACATGGCATTGGAGTGCAACATTTCCATATACAGAGTTCTAGCTGCAAGACAGATGATTCCAACATATCTGTATGCTGAGAGCTAGCAACATGGCATAGTAGTGCAACATGTCCATATACAGGGTACTAGCTAAATGGTAAAATAGTCTAACATGTCCATACACTGAGAGCTAGCTACATGGCAGACTAATACAATATGTTCATATAGAGAGAGATAGCTACATCGCAGGGTAGTACAACATTTCTATTTACAGAGTTCTAGCGACAAGGCAGATGAGTCCAACTTGTCTATATACAAAGAGCTAGCCACATGGAAGTGTAGTGCAGCATTTCCATATACAGAGTTCTAGCGACAAGGCAGATGAGTCCAACTTGTCGATATACAGAAAGCTAGCTACATGGTAGGGCTGTGCAACATTTCCATATACAGAGTTCTAGCTACAAGTCAGATGAGTCCAACTTGTCCATATACTGAAAGCTAGCTTCAAAGCAGAGTAGTCCAACATTTCTATATACAGGGTGCTAGATACATAGCAGATTAATCCAACACATCCATATACTAAGAACGCGTTACATGGCAGACAACTCCAATATGTTCATATGTAGAGAGCTACCTACTTGGCATATCAGACCCACATATCCATGTACAGAGAGCTAGTTACAAGGCAGACAAGTCCCAATTGTCCACATAAAGAGAGCTATCTACATGGCAGCGTAGTGTCACAGTTCCATATACAGAGTTTAAGCTACAAGGCATATGATTCCAACTGGTCTATATACAGAGACCTAGATATATGGCAGCATAGAGCAACATTTCCATACACAGAGTTCTAGTTACAAGGCACATTAGTCCAACTTTTCTATGTACTGAGAGCTACGTACGTGGCAGAGTAGTACATCATGTCCATATACAGGGTACTAGCAACACGGTAAAATAGTCTAACAAGTCCATACACTGAGAGCTAGCTACATGGAAGACTAGTACAATATGTTCATATAGAGAGCGCTAGGTACATGGCAGAGTAGTGCAACATGTCCATATACAGGGTATTAGCTAAACGGTAAAATAGTCTAACATGTCCATACACTGAGAGCTAGCTACATGGCAGACTAGTACATTATGTTTATATAGAGAGAGCTAGCTACATGGCAGGGTAGTACAACATTTACATATACAGAATTCTAGTGACAAGGCAGATGAGTCCAACTTATCTATATACAGAGAGCTAGCTACATGGAAGGGTAGTGCACCATTTCCATATACAGAGTTCTTGCTACATGGCAGATGTGTCCAACGTGTGCATATACTGTGAGCTAGCTACATCGAAAGTAATCCAACATAACCATATACAGGGTCCTAGCTACATTGCAGAAGAGTTCAACATGTCCATATACTGAGTGATAGCTACATGGCAGACAAGTCCAATATGTTCATATACAGACAGCTACACACTTGGCATATCAGTCCAACATATCCATGTACAGAGAACTAGCTACATGGCAGACAAGTCCCAAATATCCATACACAGGGAGCTAGCTAGTTGGCAGGGTAGTGCAACATTTCCATGTACATTGTTGTCGCTACAAGGCTTGTGAGTCCAAATTTTCTATATACTGAGAGCTACCTACATGGCAGAGTATTGTATCATTTATATACACAGACTTCAAGCTACATGGCAGATGAGTCCAACTTGTCTATATACAGAGAGCTAGCTACATGGCAAAGTAGTGCTACATGTCCATATACAGGGTATTAGCTGCATGGCAGATGAGTCCAACATGTCCATATACTGAGAGCTAGCTACATGGCAGACAAGTCTAAAATGTTCATATACAGAGAGTTAGATACATGGCAGGGTAGTGCAATGTATCCATATACATAGCTCTAGTTACAAGGCAGATGAATCCAACTTGTCTATATACAGAGAGCTGGTTCCATGGCACAGAAGTGCAACATTTCCATATACAGAGTTCTAGCTACAGGGCAAATGAGTCCAACTTCTCTATTTACTGAGAGATAGCTACATGGCAGAGTACTGGAATATGTCCATATACAGGGTACTAGATAAACAGTAAAATAGTCTAACTTGTCCATACACTGAGAGCTAGCTACATGGCAGACTAGTACAATATGTTCATATAGAGAGAGCTTGCTACATGACAGGGTAGTACAACATTTCCAGTTTCAGAGTTCTAGTGACAAGGCAGATGAGTCCAAATTGTCTAGATAGAGAGAGCTAGCCACGTGGAATGGTAGTGCAACATTTCCATATACAAAGTTCTAGTTACAAGGCAGATGAGTCCAACTTTTCTATGTACTGAGAGCTACCTACATGGCAGAGTAGTCCATGATGTCCATATACAGAGTTCAAGCTACTTGGCAAATGAGTCCAACTTGTCTATACACAGAGAGCTAGCTACATGACAGAGAAGTGCAACATGTCCATATACAGAGTACTAGCTATATTGCAGATGAATACAACATGTCCATATACTGAGTGCTAGCTACATGGCAGGCAACTCCAATATGTTCATATACAGGGAGCTAACTACTTGGCAGATCAGTCCAACATATCCATGTACAGAGAGCTAGTACCATGGCAGACGTGTTCCAAATGTCCATATAGAGAGATAGCTACTTGGCAGGGTAGTGCAAAATTTCCATTTACAGAGTTTTAGCTACAAGGCATATGAGTCCAACTTGTCTATATATAGGGAGCTAGCTACATGGCAGGGTAGTACAACATTTCCATATACACAGTTCTAGCTACAAGGCAAATGAGTCAAACTTCTCTATATACTGAAAGCTTCCTACATGGCAGAGGAGGGCAACATGTTCATATACAGGATACTTGCTACATGGCAGATGATTCCAACATGTCCATATACTGAGAGCTAGCTCCATGGCAGACAAGTCTTAAATGTCCATATACAGAAAGTTAGCTCCATGGCAGGGTAGTGCAACATTTCCTTATACCGAGGTATAGCTACCTGGTACATGTGTCCAACGTGTCCACATACTGAGAGCTAGCTACATTGCAGAGTAGTCCAACATATCCATATGCAGGTTACTAGCTACATGGCTGATGAGTCAAACTTGTCCATATACTGAGAGCTAGCTACATCACAGACAAGACCAAGATGTTCATATACAGAAGCTACCCACTTGATAGATCAGATCAACATATCCATGTACAGAGAGATAGCAATATGGCAGACGAGACCCAAATGTCCATACACAGAGAGCTAGCTACATGGTAGGATAGTGCAACATTTCCATATACAGAGTTCTAGCTACTAGGCAGATATGTCCAACTTGTCTATATACAGAGAGCTAGCTACATGGCAGGGTAATGCAACATTTCCATATACAGAGTTCTAGCTACAAGGCAGGTGAGTCCAACTTGTTTATATACTGAGAACTACCTAAATGGCAGTGTAGAGCAACATTTTCATATACAGAGTTCAAGCTACCTTTCAGATAAGTCCAACTTGTCTATACACAGAAAGCTAGCTACAAGGCAGACAAATCCAATATGTTCATATGCAGAGAGCTCGCTATATGACAGGGTAGTGTATCATTTCCATATACAGAGATCTAACTACATGGCATATGTGTCCAATGTGTATATACTGAGAGCTAGCTACATGACAGAGTAGTCCAACATGTCCATATACAGGGTACTAGATACATGACAGATGAGTCCAACATGTACAGATACTGAGAACTAGTTACAAAGCAAACAAGTCCAATATATTCCTATACAGAAAGCTACATACTAGGCACATCTGTCCAACACATCCATGCACAGAGAACTAGCTACATGTCAGAGGAGTCCAAAATGTCCATATACAGAGAGCTAGATACATGGCAGGGAAGTGCAACATTTCCTTATACAGAAGTCTAACTACAAGGCAGATAAATCCAACTTGTCTACATAAAGAGAGCTACATACATGGCAGAGTAGTGCAACATGTCCATATACAGCATATTAGCTATATGGCAGATGAGTCCAACAAGTCCATATACGAACAGCTAACTACATGGCAGAAAAGTCCAATATGTTCATATACAGAGAGCTACCTACATGGCAGGGTAGTGCACCATTTCTATATACAGAGTTCTAGCTACAGGGCAGATTTGTCCAATGCATCCATATACTGAGAGCTAGCAACATGGCAGAGTAGTCCAAAATGTCCACATACAGAGAGCTAGTTAAATGGCAGGGTAGTGCAACATTTCCGTAAACAGAGTTGTAGCTACAAGTCATTTGAGTCCAACTTGTCTAAATAGAGAGAGCTAGCTACATGGCAGAGTAGTGCAGAGAGCTAGCTACATGGCAGGGTTGTGCAACTATTCAGGATAACACAACATTTCCATATACAGAGTTCTAGCTACAAGGCAGATGAGTACAACTTGTCTATATACTGAGAGCTACCTACATGGCACCGTAGTGCACCATTTTGATATACAGAGTTCACGCTACATGGCAGATGATTCCAAATTGTCTATATACATAGAACTAGTTTCTTGGCAGAGTAGTAAACATGTCAATATACAGGTTTTCTAGATATATGGCAGATTAGTCCAACATGTCCATATACTGAGAGCTACCTACATGGCAGACAACTCCAATATGTTCATATGCAGAGAGCTGTCTATTGGGCAGATCAGACCAACATATCCATGTTCAGAGAGCTGGCTACATGGCAGACAAGTCCCAAATGCCCATATTCAGAGAGCTAGCTACATGGCAGGGTAGTGCAACATTTTCATATACAGAGTTCTAGATACAAGGCAGATGAGTCCAACTTGTCTGTGTAGAGAGAGCTAGCTACATAGCAGTGTAGAGCAACATGTCCATATACTGAGTTCTAGCTACAAGGCAGATGAGTCCAACTTATCTATCTATATACGAGAACTACCTACATGGCAGAGTAGAGCATCATTTCCATACACAGAGTTCAAACTACAAGGCAGGTGAAGAGTAGTGCAACATGTCCATATACAGGGTACTAGCAACTTGAAAGTTCAGACAAACATATCCATGTACAGAGAGCTAGCTACATGGCAAACGAGTCCCAGATGTCCATATTCAGAGAGGTACTACATGGCAAGGTCGTGCAACATTTCCATATACACAATTCTAGCTATAAGGCAGATGAGTCCAACTTGTCTGTATACAGACAGCTACCTACATGGCACTGTAGAGCAACATTTCCATATACAGATTTCAAGCTACATGGCAGATGAGTCCAACTTGTCTATATACAATGAGCTAGCTAGATGGCAGAGTAGTGCAACATTTCCATAAACAGGGCATTAGTCACATGGCAGATGAGTCTGACATGTCCATATACTGAGAGCTAGCTATATGGCAGAAAAGTCTAAAATGTTCATATACAGAGAGCTAGCTACATCGCAGGGTAGTGCAATATTTTCATATACAGTGTCCTAGCTACTAGGCAGATGTTTCCAACATGTCCTTATACTGAGAGCTAGCTACATGGTAGACAAGTCCAATATGTTCATATAAAGAAAGCAAGCTACATGGCAGTGTAGTGCACCATTTCCATAGACAGAGTTCTAGCTACATGACAGATGTGTCCAACATGTCCATATACTGAGAGCTAGCTACATGGAAGACATGTCAAATATGTTCATATACAGAGAGCTAGCTACATGGCAGGGTAATGTAACATTTCCATATATAGAATTCTAGCTATATGGCAGATGTATCCAATGTGTCTATATACTGAGAGCTAGCTACATGGCAGAGTATTCCAACTTCTCCATATATAGGGTTCTAGATTCATGACAAATGAATCCAACATGTCCATATACTGAGAGCTAGCTACATGGCACACAAGTCCAGTATGTTTATATACAGAGAGCTACGTACCTGGCAGATCATTCGAACATATCCATGCTCAGAGAGCTAGCTACATGTCAGACGAGTCCAAAATGTCCATATATAGAGAACTAGCTACATGGCATGGTAGTGCAACATTTACATAAACATAGATCTAGCTACAAAGCAGATGAGTCCAACTTGTCTGTATTCAGAGAGCTAGCTACATGGCCGGGAAGTGCAACATTTCCATATACATAATTCTAGCCACAAGGCAGAAGAGTCCAACTTGACTATATACAGAGAGCTAGCTACATAGCAGGTTGTGCAACATTTCTATATACAGAGTTCTAGCTACAATGCAGATGAATCCAACACGTCCATATACTGAGAGCTAGCTACATGGCAAACAACTCCAATATGTTGATATGCAGAAAGCTACCTACTTGGCAGATCAGACCAACATATCCATGTACAGAGAGATAGTTACATGGCATACGAATCCCAAATATCCATATACAGAGAGCTAGCTACATGACAGGATAGTGCCACATTTCCATATACTGAGTTTTAGCTACAAGGCATATGAGTCCAACTTGTCTATTTACAGAAAGCTAGCTAGCCGGAAAGTGCAACATTTCCATATACAGAGTCCTAGTTTCAAGGTAGGTGAGTCCAACTTGTCTATATACAGAGAGGTAGCTACATGGTTGGGTAGTGCAATATGTCCATATACAGGGTACTAGCTACAAGGCAGATGAGTCCAACATGTCCAAAAACTGAGAGCTTCCTACATGACAGACAACTCTAATATGTTCATATACAGAGAGCTTCCAACTTGGCAGATCACTCCAAAATATCCATGTAAAGAGAGTTAGCTACATGGTAGATGAGTCACAAATGCCCATATACTGAGAGCTAGCAACATGACAGGGTAGTGCAACACTTCCATATACAGAGTTTTACTAAAAGGCATATGTGTCCAACATGTCTATAGTCAGAGAGCTAGCTAAATGGCAGCTTAGAGCAACATTTCCATATACAGTGTTTTACCTACAAGGCAGATGAGTCCAACTTGTCTATATACAGAGGGCTAGCTACATGGCAGTATAGTACCACATTTCCATATACAGAGTTCAAGCTACATGGCAGATGAGTCCAACTTGTCTATATACTGAGAGCTAGCTACAGGACAGAGTAGTGCAACATGTCCACATACAGAGTACTAGGTAAATGGCAGATGAGTCCAATATGTCCATATACTGAGAGGTAGCTACATGGCAAACAACTCCAATATGTTCATATACAGAGAATATATACTTGGTAGATCAGTACAACACAGCTACATGTCAGATGCGTCCAACATGTCCATACACAGAGAACTAGCTACAAGGAAGGGTAGTACAACATTTCCATATACAGTGTTCTAGCTACAAGGCAGAAGAGTCCAACTTGTCTATATACAGAGAGCTAGCTACATGGCTGGGAAGTGCAACATTTCCATGTACAGAGTTCTAGCTACAAGGCAGATGAGTCCAACTTGTTCATATACTGAGAGCTAGCTTCATAGCAGAGTAGTCCAACATGTCCATATACAGGGTACATAGATACATGGCAGATAAGTCCAACACATCCATATACTGAGACTAGCTACATGGCATATGACTCCCAAATGTCCATATACAGAGAGCTAGCTACATGGCAGGATAGTGCCAGATTTCCATATACAGAATTTTAGCTACAAGTCTTATGAGTCCAACTTGTCTATTTACAGAGAGCTAGCTACATGGCAGCATAGAGCAACATTTCCATATACAGAGTTCTAGCTGCAAGAAAGATGAGGCCACTTGTCTATATACAGAGAGCTAGCTACATGGCTGGGAAGTGCAACATTTCCATGTACAGAGTCCTAGCTACAAGGCAGATGAGTCCAACTTGTCTATGTTCTGAGAGCTGCCTATATGGCAGAGAAGTGTATAATGTCCACATACAGAGTTCAAGCTACTTGACAGATGACGCCAACTTGTCTATATACAGAGAGCTAGCTACATGGCAGAGAAGTACATGTCCATATACACAGTACTAGCTATATGGCAGATGAGTCCAACATGTCCATATGCTGAGAGCTAGCTACATGGCAGACAACTCCAATATGTTCATATACAGTGAGCTACCTACTTGGCAGATCAGTCCAACATATCTATGTACAAAGAGCTAGCTACATGGCTGACGAGTCACAAATGTCGATATACGGAGAGCTAGCCACATGGCAGGGTAGTGCAAAATTTCCATATACAAAGTTCTAGTTACAAGGCAGATGATTACAACTTGTCTATATACAGAGAGCTAGCTTACATGGCAAGGTAGTACAACATTTCCATATACAGAGTTCTAGCTACAAGGCCAATGGTTCCAACATGTCAGTATACAGAGAGTAAGCTACATGGCTGTGTAGAGCAACATTTCCATATGCAGAGTTCTAGCTACAAGGCAGATGATTACAACTTGTCTATATACAGAGAGCTAGTTTACATGGCAAGGTAGTACAACATTTCCATATACAGAGATCTAGCTACAAGGCAGATAAGTCCAACTTGTCTATACACAGAAAGCTAGCTGCATGGCAGTGTAGTGCAACATTTCCATATACAGAGTCCAAGCTACAAGACAAATGAATCCAACTTGTCTATATAGAGAGAGCAAGCTACATGTCAGAGTAGTGCAACATGTCCATATACAGGGTACTAGCTACATGGCAGATTATTTCAATATGTCCATATAATGAGAGCTAGATACATGAAAGACAAGTCCAATATGTTCATATAGAGAGAACTAGCAACATGACAGGGTAGTACAACATTTCCATATACAGAGGTCTAGCGACAAGGCAGATGAGTCGAACTTGTCTATATAGAGAGAGTAAGCTATATGGAAGGGTAATGCAACATTTCCATATACAGAGTTCTAGAGACAAGGCAGATGAGCCCAACTTGTCTATATACAGAGAGATAGCTATATGGAAGAGTATTGCAACATTTCCATATACAGAGTTCTAGCTACAAGGCAGATGAGTCCAACTTGTCCATATACTGAGAGATAGCTTCATGGCAGAGTTGTCCAACATATCCATATACAGGGTACTAGATACATCGCAGATAAGTCCAAATTGTCCATATACTGAGAGCTAGCTACATGGCAGACAACTCCAATATATTCATGTGCAGAGAGCTACCTACTTGGTAGATCAGACCAACAGATCCATGTACAGAGAGCTTGCTACATTGCAGACGAGTCCCAAAAGTCCAAATTGAAAGAGCTAACTACATGGCAGAGTAGTGAAACATTTCCATATACAGAGTTCTAGCTACAAGGCAGATGACTCCAACTTGTCTATATACCCAGAGCTACCTACATGGGAGAGGAGTGCATTATTTCCATATACAGAGTTCAAGCTACATGGGAAATGAATCCAACTTCTCTATATACAGAGAGCTAGCTACAAGGCAGACAAGTATAATATGTTAATATACAGAGAGGTAGATACATGGCAAGATAGTGTACCATTTCCATATACAGGGTTCTAACTACATGGCAGATGTATCTAATGTGTCCATATACTGAGCTAGCTATATGGCAGAGTAGTCCAACATGTCAATATATACAGGGTACGAGATACCAGGCAGATGAGTCCAACATGT
Organism: Chrysochloris asiatica; assembly: GCF_000296735.1. Classification (NCBI taxonomy): domain Eukaryota; kingdom Metazoa; phylum Chordata; class Mammalia; order Afrosoricida; family Chrysochloridae; genus Chrysochloris; species Chrysochloris asiatica. The sequence goes on along the minus strand of NW_006409001.1, from coordinate 920,557 downwards.
TCATATACAATGAACTAGTTACATGGCAGACGAATGCCAAATGTCCATATACAGAGAGCTAGCTACATGGCAGGGTAGTGCAACATTTCCATGTACAGAGTTCTAGTTACAAGGCAGATGAGTCCAACTTGTCTGTATACAGAGAGCTACCGACATGGCAGTGTAGAGCAACATTTCCATATACAGAGTTCTACCTACAATGTAGATGAATCCAACATGTCTTTATAAAGAGAACTAGCTACACGGAAGGATAGTGCATCTTTTCCATATACAGAGTTCTAGCTACAAGGCAGATGAGTCCAACTTTTCTATATACTGAGAGCTACATACATGGCACAGTAGTGCATCATTTAGATATACAGAGTTCACGCAACATGGCAGATGAGTCCAACTTGTCTATGTACATAGAGCTAGCTTCCTGGCGAGTAGGCCAACGTGTCCATATACAGGGTACTAGAAAATGGCAGATGAGTCCAACATGTCCATATACTGAGAGCTAGCTACATGGCAGACAACTCCAATATGTTCATATGCAGAGAGATACCAACATGGAAGACAAGTCCCATATGGTCATATAAAGAGAGATATTTGCATGGCACGGTAGTGCAACATTTCCATATACAGAGTTGTAGCTACATGCAGATGTGTTCAACTTGTGCATATAGTAAGAGCTAGCTACATGGTAGACTAGTCCAACATGTCCATATACAGGGTATTAGGTACATGGCAAATAAGTCCAACATGCCCATATACTGAGAGCTAGCTACGTTGGACACATCTGCATGTAGCTAGCACTCTGTATATGGAAATGCTGCACTACTCTACCATGTTGCTAACTCTCTGTATATGGACATTGTGTACTCGTCTGACATGTAGCTAGCTGTCTGTGCAGGAATATGATAGACTGATCTGCCAAGTTGCTATCTCTCTGTATATGAACATGTTGGACTTGTCTGCCATGTAGCTAGCTCTCAGTATATAGACAAGATGGACTCATCTACCTTGTAGCTAGAATTCTGTATATGAAAATGTTGCACTACCCTGCCATGTAGTTAGCTATATGTATATATACAAGATGGAATCATTTGTCTTGTAACTAGAACCCTGGATATGGAAATGTTGCACTACCCTGCCATGTCCCAACCTTTCCGTACAAAAATACAAGTTGGACCCATCTGCCTTGTAGCTAGAACTCTGTATATAGTATTGTAACACTACTCTGCCATGTAGCTAGCTATCTGTATTTAGACGAGCTGGGCTCATCTGCCTTGTAGCTAGAACTCTGGATATGGAAATGTTGCACTGCCCTGCCATGTACCTAGCTCTCTGTATATGGACATTTTGGACTCATCTGCCATGGAGCTAGCTCCCTGTACATGGATATGTTAGACTGATCTGCCAAGTAGAAAGCTCTCAGTAAAAGAACATATTGGACTTATCTGCCATGTAACATGCTATCAGTATATTGACACATTGGACACATCTGTATGTCACTAGAACTCTGTATATGGACATGTAGGACTACTCTTCCATGAAGCTAGCTCTCAGTATGTGGACACATTGGACACATATGCCATGTAGCTAGAACTCTGTAAGTGGATTTGTTGCACTAACCTGCCATGTAGCTTGCTCTCTGTATATGGACATTTTGGAGTCGTCTGATATGTAGCTGGCTCTCTGTATATGGATATGTTCGACTGATCTGCCAAGTAGTCAGCTGTCTGTATATGAATATATTGGACTTGTCTGCCATGTAGCTAGCTCTCAGTATATGGATATGTTTGACTCATTTCCCATATACCTAGTACCCTGTATATGTACAAGTTATACTGCTCTGACATGTAGCTAGCTCTCTTTATATGGACATGTTGGACACATCTGCCATGTAGTTAGAACATTGTATATGAAAATGTTGCACTACACTGCCATGTAGTTAGTTCTCTGTATATGAACATATTGGACTTTTCTGCCATGTAGCTAGCTCTCAGTATATAGACATGTTGGACTCATTAGACAGGGATCTATTCCTCTGTATATACACATGTTGAACTCATTTGCCATATAGTTAACTCTCATTATATGGACACATTTGACTCTTCTGCCAATTAGGTAGCTTTCTGCATATGAACATATTGAACTTGTCTTCCCTGTAGCTAGCTCTCAGTATATGGAAATGTTGAACTACCCTGCCATGCAGCTAGATCTCTGTATAAAGACAAGTTGGATTCATCTGCCTTGTACCTAGAACTCTGTATATGGAAATTTTCCACTACCCTGTCTTGTAGGTAGCTCTCTGTATGTAGACAAGTTGGACTCATCTGCCTGGCAGCTAGAACTCTGTATATGAAAATGTACCCTGCCATGTAGCTAGGTCTCTATATATAAACAAGTTGCACTCATCTGCTTTGTAGCAAGGGCTCTGTATATGGAAATGTTTCACAACCCTGCCATGTAACTCGCTCTCTGTATACGGAAATTTTGGACTCAACTGCAATGTAGCTAGCTCTCTACTTAATATGTTGGACTGATCTCCCAAGTGGGTAGCTCTCTGTATATGAACATATTGTACTTGTCTGCCATGTAGCTAGCTCTCAGTATACAGACAAGTTGGATCATTTGCCATGTATTTAGAACTCTGTATATGGAAATGTTGCACTACCCTGCCTTGTAGCTAGCTCTCTGTCTATCAACATATTAGAATTGTCTACCATGTAGCTAGCTCTCAGTATATGGACAGGTTGGACTCATCTGCCATGTAGTTCGTACCCTGTATATATACGTGTCATTCGACTATGCCATGCAGCTAGTTCTCTGTATATGGACATGTTGGACTCATCTGCCATGTGGCTAGGTCTCAGTACATGGATATGTTGGACTGATTTGCCAAGTAGATAGCTCTCTTTAAATGAACATGTTGGATTTGTCAGCCAGGTAGCTAGCTCTCAGTATATGGACATTTTGGGCTCATCTTCCATGTAGCTAGTACCCTGTATATAGACATGTTGTACAACTCTGCCATGTAGCTAGCTCTCTGTATATAGACAAGTTGGATTCATCGGCCTTGTAGCTAGAACACTGTATATGGAAATGTTGCACTACCCAACCCTATAGCTTTCTCTCTGTATATGGACATTTTGGACAGGTCTGACATGTAGCTAGCTCTCTGTGCATGAATATGTAGGACTGATCTGTCAAGTAGTTAGCTCTCAGTATATGAACATATTGGACTTGTCTTCCATATAGCTAGCTCTCAGAGTATGGACATGTTGGACTCATCTGCCATGTAGCTATTACCCTATATATGGACATGTTGGACTATCCTGCCATGTAGCTAGCTCTCAGTATTTGGACACGTTGGACACATCTGCCATGTAGTTAGAACTCTGTATTTGGAAATGTTGCACTACCCAGCCATGTAGCTACCTAACTGTATATGAACATATTGAACTTGTCTACCATCTAACTAGCTCTCAGTATATGGACACGTTGGACACA
>NW_006409001.1:908686-916029 GCF_000296735.1 Chrysochloris asiatica | reverse complement strand
CTCTCTGTATATAGACAAGTTGGACTCAATTACCTTAGCTAGAACTCTGTATATGGAAATGTTGCACTACTCTGTCATGTAGCTAGCTCTCTGTATATAGATAAGTTGGACTCATCTTCCTTGTAGCTTGAATTCTGTATATGGAAATGATTTACTACCCTGCCATGTAACTAGCTCTCTGTATATGGACATGTTGGACACATCTGCCATGTAGCTAGCTCCGTGTACGTGGATATGTTGGACTGATTTGCCAAGCAGGTAGCTCTCTGTATATGAACATATTGGACTTGTCTGCCATGTAGCTTGCTCTCAGTATATGGACATGTTGGAATCATCTGCCATGTAGCTAGTATACTGTATGAAACTAGCTCTCAGTATATGGACACGTTGGGGACACCTCCCATGTAGCTAGAACTTTGTATACGGAAATTTGTACTACTCTGCCACGTAGCTAGCTCTCTGTATATAGACAAATTGGACTCATCTACCATGTAGTTAGAACTTTGTATATGAAAATGTTGCACTACACAGCCATGTAGTTAGTTATCTGTATATGAACATATTGGACTTTTCTGCCATGTAGCTAGCTCTCAGTATATAGACATGTTGGACTCATTAGACAGGGATCTATTCCTCTGTATATACACATGTTGAACTCATTTGCCATGTAGTTAACTCTCATTATATGGACACATTTGACTCTTCTGCCAATTAGGTAGCTTTCTGCATATGAACATATTGAACTTGTCTTCCCTGTAGCTAGCTCTCAGTATATGGAAATGTTGGACTCATCTGCCATGCAGCTAGTACCCTATATATAGACATGTTGGACTACTCTGCCATGTAACTAGCTCTCAATTTATCGACACGTTGGACACCTCTGCCATGTAGCTAGAATTCTGTATATGGAAATATTGCACTACCCAGCCATGAAGCTAGCTCTCTCTCTATGGACATTTTGGACTCGTCTGCCATGTAGCTAGCTCTCTGTTCATGGATATGTTGGAGTGATCTGCCAAGTAGGTAGCTCTCTCTATATGAACATATACGACTTCTCTGCCATGTAGCTAGTTCTCATGTATGGACATGTTTGAGTCATCTGCCCTGTAGCTAGTACCATGTATATGGACATGTTGGACTACTCTGCCATGTAGGTAGCTCTCAGTATATGGACACGTTAGACACAGCTGCCATTTAGCTAGAACTCTGTGTATGGAAATGTTGCCCTACTCTGCCATGTAGCTAGCTCTATGAATATAGATAACTTGGACTAATGTGCCATGAAGCTAGTCCCCTCTATATGTACATGTTGTACTACTCAGACTTGTAGCTTGCAATCTTTATATGGGTAGGTTGGATTCATTTGCCATGTAGCTGGTAGCCTTTATATAGACAAGTTGGATTACTTTGTCATGTCGCTTGCTCTCTGTATATGGACACGTTGGACTCATCTGCCAAGTAGTTAGTTCTCAGTACATGGATATGTTGGACTGATCTGCCAATAGGTAGCTCTGTGTATATGAAAATATTGGAATGGTCTGTCATATAGCTTGCTCTCAGTATATGGACATATTGGAGTCATCTTCCATGAGGCTCGTACCCTGTATATGGACATGTTGCACTACTCTGCCATGTAGCTAGCTTTCTGTATATAGATAATTTGTACTCATCTGCCTTGTAGCTAGAACACTGCATATGGAATTGTTGCACTACCCTGCCATATAGCTAGGTCTCTGTATATGGACATTTTGAACTCGTCTGACATGTAGCAAGCTCTCTGTGCATGGATGTTTAGGACTGATCTGCCATGTGGGTAGCTCTCAGTATATGAACATTTTGGACATGTCTGTCATGTATCTAGCTCTCAGTATATAGACAAATTAGATTCATCAGTCATGAAGCTTGAACTCTGTACATGGAAATCTTGCACTATTCTGAAATGTAGCTAGCTCTCTATATATAGACAAGTTGGACTCATCTGCCTTGTATCTAGCACTCTGTATATGGAGATGTTGCACTACCCTGACATGTAGATAGCTCTATATATAAAGACAAATTGGACTCATCTGCTTTGTAGCTAGAAATCTGTATATGGAAATGCTGCACTGACTTGCCATGTAGCTAGCTCTCTGTATATAGATAAATTGGACTCATCTGCCTTGTAGCTAGAACTTTGTATATCTAAATATTGCACTACCCTGCCATATAGCTAGCTCTCTGTATATGGACAATTTGGACTCGTCTGACATGTAGCTAGCTCTCTGTACATGGATATGTTGGACTGATCTCCAAAGTAGATAGATCTCTGTATATGAATATATTGGACTTGTCTGCCATGTAGCTAGCTCTCAGTATATGGACATGATGGATACATCTGACATGTAGCTAGAACTGTATATAGGGTCAGATTGAACTACTATGTTATATAGCTAGCTCTCAGTATATGGAAAATTGGACACATCTGCCATGGAGGTATAACTCTGTATATGGAAATGTTGTACTACCCTGCCATGTACCTACCTCTCTGTATATGAACATATTGGACTTGTCTGCCATGTAGCAAGCTCTCAGTATATGGAGACGTTAGACTCATCTGTCATGTAGCTACAGCTCTGTATATGGACATGTTCAACTACTCTGCCATGTAACTAGCTCTCAATATATGAACACTTTGGACTCATCAGCCATGTAGCTTGAACTCTGTATATGGAAATGATGCACTACTCAGCCATGTACCTAGCTCTCTGTATATGAACATATTGGACTTGTCTACCATGTAGCTAGCTCTGAGAATATGGACACGTTGGACACATGTGCTATGTAGTTACAACTCTGTATATAGAAATGTTTCACTACCCATCCATGTAGTTAGCTCTCTGTATATAGACAAGTTGGACACATCTGCCTTGTAGCTAGAACTCTGTATATGAAAATATTGCACTACCCTGCCATGTAGCTAGCTCTCTGTATATGGACATATTGGACTCGTCTGCAATGTAGCTACCTCCCTGTCAATGGATATGTTGGACTGATGTGCCAAGTGGGTAGCTGTCTGCCATGTAGCTTGCTGTCAATATATGAATATATTGGATTAATCTGCAAGGTAGCTAGTCCTCTGTATATGGACATGTTGGACTAATCCGACAAGTAGCTAGTTTTCAGTAAATGGACACGTTGGACACATCTGCCTTTTAGTTAGAACTCTGTATATGGAAATGTTGCACTACTCTGAAATGTAGCTAACTCTATATATGGAAATTTTGGACTCGTCTGTCAAATAGCTAGCTCTCTGTGCATGGATATGTTGGACTGATCTGCCAACTGGGTAGATCTCTGTATATGAATATATTAGACTTGTCTACATGTAGTTAGCTATCAGTATATGGACACGGTGGACACATCTGCCATGTAGCTACAACTCTGTATATGGAAATGTTTCACTACCCTGCCATGAAGCTAGTTCTATGTATATGAACATATTGGACTTGGATGCCATGTAGCTAGCTCTAAGGATGGGGACACATTGAACACATCTGCCATGTAGCTTGAGCTCTGCATATGAAAATGTTGCACTACTCTGCCATATCGTTAGCTCTCTGTTTATGGATATATTAGACTCATCTGCCATGTAGCTAGTTCTCTGTACATGGATATGCTGGACTGATCTGCCAAGTAGGTAACTCTGTATATGAACAGAATGGACGTGTCTGCCATGTAGCTAGCTTTTAGAATATGGACACATTGGACACATCTTCCGAGTAGCTAGAATTCTGTATATGGACATGTGGGACTACTCTGCGATGTAGCTAGCTCTCAGTATATGAACACTTGGGATTCATCTGTCATGTTGCTTGAACACTCTATATGGAAATGATTCACTTCTGTGCCATGAAGCCCATGTAGCTATCTCTCAGTATTTGGACATGCTTGACTCATCTGCCATGTAGCTAGTATCCTGTATATCGACATGTTGGACTACTCTGCCATGTAGCTAGCTCTCAGTATGTGGACATGTTGGACACACCTGCTTTGTAGCTAGAACTTTCTATATGGAAATGTTGTACTACTCTGCCATGAAACAACCTTCCTTTATATGGAAATGTTCCATACATTTGCCATGAAGCTAGTACTCTGTATAAGGAAATGTTGCACTACCCAGCCATGTATACGGTCATGTTGGACTCATTAGCCAGGGAGCTAGTCATCTATTTTTACACATGTTCAACTCACTTGTCATGTAGGTTACTCTCAGTATACAGATGTGTTGGACTCATCTGCCATGTGACTAGTACCTTGTATATGTAAATATTGGATAACTGTGCCATGTAGGTAGCTTTCAGTATATGGACCCGTTAGACATATCTGCCATGTAGCTAGAACTCTGTATATGGAAATGTAGCACTACCCTGTCATGTAGCTAGCTCTCTGTATATAAACATATTGGACTTGTCTGCCATATAGCTAGTTCTAAAAATATTGACATGTGGAACACATCTGCCATGTAGCTAGAACTCTGTATATGGAAATGTTGCACTACTCTGCCATGAAGTTAGCTCTCTGCATATAGACAAGTTGGACTCATCTGCCTTGTAGCTAGAACTCTGTATATGGAAATGTTCCACTACCCAGCTATGTAGTTAGCTCTCTGTATATGGACAATTTGGACTCGTCTGCCATGTAGCTAGCTCACTGTACATGGATAAGTTGGACTGATATAACAAGTAGGTAGCTCTCTGCATATGAACATATTGGACTAGTCTGCCTAGTATCTGCCATGTAGCTAGCTCTAAGTCTATAGACACGTTGGACACATCTGCTGTTTAGCTAGAACTCTGTATATGGACATGTTGGACTACTCTACGATGTAGCTGGCTCTCAATATATGAACACTTGGGACTCATATGCCATATACCTTGAACTCTCTATATGGAAATGATGCACTACTCTTCCATGTAGCTAGCTGTCTGTGCATGGACATTTTGGAATCGTCTGACATGTAGCTAGCTCTTAGTATATGGACACATGGGACACATCTGCCATGTAGCTAGAACTCTGTATATGGAAATGTTACAACCCCCTTCCATATAGTTCGCTCTCTGTATAAAGACAAGTTGGACTCCTCTCCCTTGTAACTATAAGTATGTATATGGAATTATTGCACTACACTGCCATGTAGGTAGCTCTCTGTTTATGAACATTTTGGATTCATTTGCCAGTTACCTAGCTCTCTGTACATGGATATGATGGAGTGATCTGCCAAGTAGGTCACTCTCTGTATATGAACGTATTGGACTTCTCTGCCATGTAGCTAGCTCTCAGTTTATGGACTTGTTGGACTCATCTGTCATGTAGCTTGAACTCTGTATATGGAAATGATGCACTACACTGCCATGAAGCTAGCTCTCTGTGCATGGACATTTTGGACTTGTCTGCCATGTAGGTAGCTCCTTTACATGGTTATGTTGGATTGGTCTGCCTTTTAGTTAGAACTCTGTATATGGAAATGTATGAACATATTGGACTTATACACTATGTAGTTAGCTTTCAGAATATTGACACTTTGGACACATTTGCCATGTAGCTAGAATCCTGTATATGGAAATGTTGCACTACCCTGCCGTGTAACGAGCTCTCTGTATATGGACATTTTTGAGTTGTCTGCCATGTAGCTAGCTCTCAGTATATGGACATGTAGGACACACCTGCCATGTAGATAGCTCTCTGTATATGAACATTTTGGACTTGTCTGCAATATAACTAGCTCTCTGTATATGGGCATGTTGCTCTCGTTAACCAGGGATCTAGTCTTCTATATATAAACATGTTGGACTCAATTGCCATGTAGTTAACTCTCAGTATATGGACATGTTGGACTCATTTGCCATGCAGCTAATACCCTGTAAATGGAAATGTTGCACTACTCTGCTATGTAGGTAGCCCTCAGTGCATGGACATGTTGGACACATCTGACATGTAACTAGATCTCTGTATATGGTAAAGTTGCACTACTCTGCCATGTAGCTAGCTCTCTGTATATGGACATTTTGGATACGTCTTCCATGTAGCTGGCTCACTGTACATGGACATTTTGGACTCATCTGCCATGTAGCTAGCTCTTTGTACATGGATATGTTGGACTGATCTGCCAAATAGGTGGCTCTCTGTAGTGAACATATTGGACTTTTCTGCCATGTATCTAGCTCTCAGTATATTGACATGTTTGGCACATCTGCCATGTGACTAGAACTTTGTATATGGATATGTTGCACTACTCTGTCATGTAGCTAGCTCTCTGTACATAGACAAGTTGGACGCTTCAGCCTTGTAGCTAGAACTATGTATATGGAAATGAGGCAGTACTCTGCCATGTAGTTAGCTCTCTGTATATGGATATTTTGAAATTCTCTGACATGTATCTAGCACTCTGTGCATGGATATTTCAGACTTATCTAACATGTAGCTATCTCTCAGTATATGGATAACTTGGACATATCTGTCATGTAGCTAGGACTCTGTATATGGAAATATTGTACTGCACTGCCATATAGCTAGCTCTCTGTATATAGACAAGTGGGAGTCAACTGCCTTGTAGTTAGGACTCTGAATATGGAAATGTTGCACTACCCTGCCATGTAGCTAGCTCTCTGTATATGGATATTTTGGACTCGTCTGCCATGTAGCTAGCTCTCAGTATATGGACATGTTGGACTGATCTGCCAAGTAGGTAACTCTCTGTATATGAACATATTGCACTTGTCTGCCATGTAACTAGCTCTTTGTACATGGATATGTTAGACTGATCTGTCAGGTAGGTAGCTCTCTGTGTATGAACATTTTGGAGTTATTTGCCAGGAAGGTAGCTCTCAGTATATGAACATGTTGGACTCATTAGCCAGAGAGCTAGTCCTCTATATATAAACATGTTGGACTCATTTGCCATGTAGTTAACTTTCAGTATATGGACATGTGGGATTCATCTGTCATGAACTTAGTACCCTGTATGTGGTCATGTTGGAGTACTCTGCCATGTAGCTAGCTCTCAGTATATGGGCAAGTTGGACACATTTGCTATGTAGCTAGAACTCTGTATATGGAAATGTTGCACTACTCTGCTATGTAGCTAGCTCTCCGTATTTAGACAAGTTGGACTAATCAGCTTTGAAGCTAGAATTCTGTATATGGAAATGATGCACTACCCTGCCATGTAGCTAACTTTCTGTATATGAACATATTGGACATGTCTGCCATGTAGCTAGCTCTCTGTGTATGAGCATATTGGACATGTCTGCCATATAGCTAGCTCTCTGTATATGAATATATTGGACATGACTGCCATGTAGCTA
>NW_006409001.1:876712-908586 GCF_000296735.1 Chrysochloris asiatica | reverse complement strand
GTATATAGACAAGCTGTACTCAACTGCCTTTTAGCTAGAACTCTGTATACGAAATGTTGCAAAACCCTGCCATGTAGCTTGCTATCTGTTTTTGGACATTTTGGACTCGTATGCCACGTAGCTAGCTCTCTGTATATGGATATGCTGGACTAATCTGCCAAGTAGGTAGCTCTCTGTATATGAACATATTGAACTGTCTGCCATGTAGCTAGCTCTCTGTTTATAGACAAGTTGGAATCATCTGCTTTGTAACTAGAACTATGTATATGGAAATGTTGCACTATCCTGCAATGTAGATAGCTATCTGTATATAGACAAGTTGGACTCATCTGCCTTGTAGCTAAAACTCTTTACATGGAAATGTTGCACTATGCTGCAAAGTAGCTAGCTCTTTGAATATAGACAAGTTGGACTCATCTGACTTGTAGCTAGAACGCTGTATTTGGAAATTTTGCAATACTTCGTCATGTATCTAGCTCTCTGTATACGGGCATTTTGGATTCGCTGCCATGTAGCTAGCTCTCTGGACATGGAGATGTTGGACTTATGTGCCAAGTAGGTATCTCTCTGTATATGAACATATTGGACTTGAGTGCCATGTAGCTAACTCTCTGAATATAGGCAAGTTGGACTTATCTGCCTTGTAGGTAGAACTCTGTATATGGAAAAGTTGCACTACTCTGCCACGTAGCTAGCTCTCTGTATATGGACATTTTGGACTTGTCTGCCATGTAGCTAGCTCTCTGTACTTGGATATGTTGGACTTACCTGACAAGTAGGTGGCTGTCTTTATATGAACATATAGGACCTGTCTGCCATGTAGCTAGATCTCAGTATATGGACACGTTGGACATATCTGCCATGTAGCAAGAACTCTGTATATGGACATTTTGGACTACTATGCCACATAGCTAGCTCTCTGTATAAGGACATTTTGGACTTGTCCTCCATGTACCTAGCTCTCTGTACATGGATATGTTGGATTTACCTGCCAAGTAAGTCACTCTCTGTATATTAACATTTTGGACTTGTCTGCCATTTAGCTACCTCTCTGTATATATACAAGCTGGGGTCATCTGCCTTGTAGCTAGAACTCTACATATGGAAATTTTGCACTACTATGCCACGTAGCTAGCTCTCTGTATATGGACATTTTGGACTTGTCCACCATGTACCTAGCTCTCTGTACATGGATATGTTGGACTTACCAGCCATGTAGGTAGCTCTCTGTATATGGACATTTTGGACTTGTCTGCCATGTAGCCAGCTCTCTGTACATGGATATTTTGGACTGATCTGCCATGTGGGTAGCTCTCAGTATATTTCCATGTTGGACACATCTGCCATGTTGCAAGAACTCTGTATATGGAAATGTTGCACTACCCTCCCATGTTGCTCGCTCTCTTTATATGGTCATTTTGGAGTCGTCTGCCATGTAGCTAGCGCTCTGTAAATGGATATGTTGGACTGAACTGCCAAGTAGGTACCTCTCTGTATATGAACATATTGGACTTGTCGGCCATGTAGCTAGCTCTCAGTATATAGACAAGTATGACTCATCTGTCTTGTAGCTAGAACACTGCATATGGAAATGTTGCACAATCCTGTCATGTAGCAAGCTCTCTGTTTATGGACATTTTGTATTAGTCTGATTTGTAGCTGGCTATCTGTATAAGGAAGGAGCTCTGGTAGCATAGTGGTTACGAATCGGGCTGCGAACCTTAAGGTCAGCAGTTCGAAACTACCAGCTGCTCCGCGGGAGAAAGATGAGGCTTTCTACTCCCATAAAGATTTACACCCTCGGAAACCCTGTACAGGGTCGCTATGGGTCGGAACCGACTCGATGGCACTTAACAACAACAACATCTGTATAAGGATATGTTGAACTGGTATGCCAAAGTAGGTAGCTCTCTGTCTATGAACATATTGGACTTGTCTGCCATGTAGCTAGCTCTCAGTACATAGACAATTTGGAATTATCTGCATTGTAGCTAGAACTCCGTGTATGGAAATGTTGCACTACTCTGCAGAGTAGCTAGCACTCATTATATGGACATGTTGGTCCCATCCTCAATGTAGCTAGAACTCTGTATATGGAAATATAGCACTACAGTGCCATGTAGCTACCTCTCTGTATATAAACATATTGGACTTGTCTGCCATGTATCTAGCTCTCAGTACATGAACATGTTAGATTCATCTACCATGTAGGTAGTACACTGGATATGTACATGTTGCACTATCCTACCATGTAGCTATTTCTCTGTATATAGACAAGTTGGACTAATCTGCCTTGTAACTAGAACTCACTATATGGAAATGTTGCACTACCCTGACATGTAGCTAGCTCTCTGTACATGGCTATGTTGGACTATCTGCCAAGTAGGTAGCTCTTTGTACATGAGCATATTGGACTTGTCTGCCATGTAGCTAACTCTCAGTATATGGACATGTTGAACACATCTGTCATGTAGCTAGTACCCTGTATATGGACACATTGGACACATCTGCCATGTAACTAGACCTCCGTATATGGAAATGTTCCATTACTCTGTCATATAGCTAGCTGTCTGTATATAGACAAGTTGGACTCATCTGCCTTTTAGGTAGAACTCTGTATATGGCTCAACTCTGCCATGTAGCTGGCTTTCTGTATATGGAAAGTTTGGACTCGTCTGCCATGTACCTATCTCTCTCTACATAGATAAGTTGAAGTGATATGCCAAGTAGGTAGCTCTCTGTATAATTAATATATTGGTCTTGTCTGGCATGTAGCTAACTCTCAGTATATGGACATGTTAGACACATCTGCCTTGTAGTTAGAACTCTGTATATGGAAATGTTGCACTACTCTGCCATGTAGATAGCTCTCTGTATATGGAAATGTTGCACTACTCTGCCATGTAGATAGCTCTCTGTATATGGACATCTTGGACTCACCTGCCATGTATATAGCTCTCTGAGCATGGATATTTTAGACTGATCTACCATGTATGTAGCTCTCAGTTTAAGGACATTTTGGACACCTCAGCCCTTTAGCTAGAACTCCGTATATGGAAATGTTGCCCTACTCTGACATGTAGCTAGCTCTGTGTATAAAGACAAGTTGGACTCATCTTCCTTTTAGCTAGTATTCTGTATATGGAAATGTTGCACTACACTGCCATGTAGCTACCTCTCTGTACATGGATATGTTTATCTGATCTGCCAAGTAGGTAGCTCTCTGTATATCAACATATTGTACTTGTCTGCCATGTAGCTAGCTCTCAGTATATGACTAAGTTGGACTCATCTGCCATGTAGCTAGTACCCTGTATATGGACATGTTGGACTACTCTTCTTGTAGGTAGCACTCCATATATGGACACGTTGGACACATCTACCATGTAGCAAGAAGTCTGTATTTGGAAATGTTGCACTTCCATGCCATGTAGTTAGCTCTCTGTATATGGACATTTTAACTCATCTGACATGTAGCTAGTTCTCTGTACATGGATATGTTGGACTGATCTGCCAATTAGGTAGCTATCTGTATATGAACATTTTTGGACTTGTCTGCTATGTAACTAGTTCTCAGTGTATGGGCACGTTGGAATCAGTAGCCAGGTACCTTATAATCTTTATATGAACATGTTGGACTACTCTGCCATGTAGCTAGCTCTCAGTATAGGAACACTTTGGACTCATCTGCCTTGTAGCTTGAACTCTGTATACGGAAATGTTGCACTACTCTGCCATGTAGCTACCTCTCAGTATATGATCGCTTAGGACTCATCTGCCATGTAGCTTGAACTCTGTATATGGATATTATACATTACCCTGTCATGTAGCTAGCTTCAGAATATGGACACGTAGTGCTCATCTGCCTTGTAGCTAGAACTCTGTATATGGAAATGTTGCACTTCTCTGCTGTGTGCCTAATTCTCTGTATATAGACAAGTTGGATTCATCTGACTTGTAGCTAGAATTCTGTATATGGAAATGTTGGACTCATGTGCCATGTAGTTAGTACTCTGTATATGGACATGTTTAGTACTCTGTAATGTAGCTAGCTGTCAGTATAGGGACATTTTGGACTCATTAGCTACGTAGCTAGTACTCTTAATATGGACATGTTGGACTATTCTGCCATGTAGCCAGCTCTCAATATATGAACACTTTTGAATCATCTGCCATTTAGCTTGAACTCTGTATATGGACATATTGGACTACACTGCCATGTATCTAGCTCTTAATATATGGACACATTAGACACATCTGCCATGTAACAAGAACTCTGTATATGCAAATGTTGCACTACTCTGCCCTTTAACTAGCATTCTTTATATAGACAAGTTGGACTCATATGCCTTGTAGCTTGAACTCAGTATATGGAAATGTTGGACTACTCTGCCATATAGCTACATCCCTGTATATGGACATTTTGGACTCGTCTACCATGTAGCTTGAACCCTTTAAATGGAAATGATTCACTACTCTGCCATGTAGCTAACTCTCTGTATATGGGCATTTTGGACACGTGTGATATGTAGATATCGCTCTGTGCATACATATTTGGGACTTATCTGTAAAGTAGGTAGCCCTCAGTATAGGGACACATTGGAAATATCTGCCATGTAGCTAGTACTCTGTATATGTAAATGTTGCACTAGTCTGCCATGTATCTTGCTATGTGTACATGGACATTTTGGGCTCGTCTGCCATGTAGCTAGCTCTCTGTGCATGGATATTTTGGACTGATCTACAATGTAGGTAGCTCTCAGTATATGGACAGGATGGACACATCTGCATTGTAGCTAGAACTCTGTATATGGTAATGTTGCACTACTCTGCCATGTAGCTAGCTCTTAGTATATGGACATTTTGGACTCGTCTGCCATGTAGCTAGCTTTCTATGCTTAGATATTTTGGACTGATCTGTCATGTAGTTAGATCTCAGTACATGGACACGTTGGAAACATCTGCCATGTAGCTAGACCTCTGTATATGGAAATGGTGCACTACCCTAACCTGTAGCTAGATATCTTTATATGGACATTTTGGACTCATCTGTCATGTAGCTAGCACTCTGTGCATGGATATTTTGGACTGAACTGCCATGTAGGTAGCTCTCAGTATATGGACATGTTGGAAACATCTGCCATGTAGCTAAAATTCTGTATATGGAAATGTTACACTATCCTGCCATTTAGCTAGCTCTCTGTGTAAGAACATACTAGACTTGTCTGTCATGTAGCTAGCTCTCAGTATATGGATATGTTGGACTCATTAGCCAGGGAGATAGTCCTTTATATATACACATGTTGGACTCATTTGCCATGTAGTTAACTCTCAGTATATAGACATATTGGTCTCATCTGGCATGTAGTAAGTACCATGTATATGGACATGTTGGTCTACTCTGTCATGTAGCTAGCTCTCAGTATATGAAGACGTTGGATAAATTTGACATATAGCTAGAGCTCTGTATATGGAAATGTTGCACTATCCTGCAATGTAGCTAGCTCTCTTTATATGAACATATTGGGTCGTCTGCCATGTAGATAGCTCTAAGCATATGGACACATTGGACACATCTGCCATGTAGCTAGAACTCTGTATATGGAAATGTTGCACTGCCCTGCCATGTAGGTAGCTCTCTGTATATAGACAAGTTGGGCTCATCTGCCTTGTAGATAGTACTATTTATATGGACATATTGGACTCATCTGACATGTAGCTAGCTCTCAGTATATGGACACGTTGGACACACCTCCCATGCTGCTAGAACTCTGTATATGGAAATGTTGCACTACTCTGCCATGTCACTAGATCTCTGTATATGGACATTTTGGGCTTATCTGCCATGTAACTAGACCTCTGTATATGGACATGTTGTTCTTCTCTAACATGTTGCTAGCTCTCTGTATATGAACATGTTGGACACATCTGCCATGTAGATAGAGCTCTTTATATAGAAATGTTGCACTTCCCTGCCATGTAGCTAGCTCACTGTATATGAACATATTGGAATTTTCTGCCATGTGTTTAGCTCTCAGTATATGGACATGTTTGATACATCTGCCATGTAGCTTGTACTCTTTATATGGACATGTTGGACTACTCTGCCATGTAGCCATCTCTCAGTACATGAACACTTTGAGCTCATCTGCATTGTTGCTTGATCTCTGTATATGTAAATGATGCACAACTCTGCCATGTAGCTAGTTCTCTATACATGGATATGTTGGAATGATTTTCCAAGTAGTTAGCTCTCTGCATATGAACATATTTCATTTGTCTGCCATGTATCTAGTACATTGTATATGGACATGGTGGACTACACTGCCATGTAGCTACCTCTCAGTATATGGACACATTGGACATATCTGCAATGTAGTTAGAACCGTGAATATTGACATGTTGCACTACTCTTCTATGTAGCTAGCTCTCTGTATTTAGAAAAACTGGACTCATCTGTCTTCTAGCATGAACTCTGTATATGGAAATGTTGCACTACCCTGCCATGTAGGTAACTCTCTGTATAAGGACATTTTAGACTCGTCTGACATATAGCTAGCTCTCTGTGCATGGAAATATTGACTGATCTGCCATATAGGTAACTCTCAGCATAAGTACACATTGGGCACATCTGCCATATAGCTGGAACTTTGTA
Source organism: Chrysochloris asiatica (assembly GCF_000296735.1). Lineage (NCBI taxonomy): Eukaryota > Metazoa > Chordata > Mammalia > Afrosoricida > Chrysochloridae > Chrysochloris > Chrysochloris asiatica. Next base: position 901,931 of record NW_006409001.1, on the reverse strand, counting down.
TATCAAAATGTTACACTACCCTGCCATGTAGCTAACTCTCTGTATTTGGACAATTTGCACTCTTCTGACATGTAGCTAGCTCTCTATGTATAGACATGTTGCACACATCTGCCAAGTAGGTAGCTCTCTGTATATAAACATATTTGACTTGTCTGCCATGTAGCTAGCTCTCAGTATGTGGACATATTGGACTCATCTGCCATGTAACAATTACCCTGTATATGGACATGTTAGACTACTCTGCCTGTAGCTAGCTCCCCGTATATGGACACGTTGGACACAAATCTCATGTAGCTAGAACTCTGTATATGGAAATGTTGCACTACCCTGCCATGGAGCTATCTCTCTGTATATGAACATATTCGACTTGTCTGCCATGTAGCTAGCTCTCAGCATATGGACATGTTGGACTTACCTGCCATGTAGCTAATACCCTGTATATGGTCATGTTGCGTTACTCTGCCATGTAGCTAGCTCTCTGTATATAGAAAAGTTCGACTCCTCTGTCATGTAGCTTGAACTCTGTATATGGAAATGATGCACTACTCTGCCATGTAGCTAGTTCTCTGTATATCGACAAGCTGGACTCTTCTGCTTTGCATCTAGTACCCTGTATATGGACATGTTGGACTACTGTGCCATGTATCTAACTCTCAGTATATGGACATGTTGGACTTATCTGCCATGTAGCTAGTAGCCTGTATATGGACATGTTGCCTTACTCTGCCATGTAGCTAGCTCTCTGTATATAGAAAAGTTGGAGTCCTCTCTCATGTAGCTTGGACTCTGTATATGGAAATGGTGCACTACACTGCCATGTAGCTAGCTCTCTGTATATGGACATTTTGGACTCGTATGACATGTAGCTAACTCTCAGTATATGGACATGTTGGAATCATCTGCATTTTAACTATAACTCTGTATATGCAAACGTTTCACTACCCTGCCATGTAGCTTGTTCTCTGTATATGTACACATTGGACATATATGTCATGCAGCTAGAACTCTGTATATGGGCATGTTGGACTACTCTGACCTGTAGCTAGTTCTCAGTATATAAAAATTTTGTACTCGACTGACATGTAGCTGGCGCTTTGTGCATGGATATGTTGGATTTATCTGCCAAGTAGGTAGCTTTCTACAAATGAATATATTGAACTTGTCTACAATGTTGCTTTCTGTCAGTATATGGACATGTTGGACTCATCTACCATGTAGCTAGTACCCTTTATATGGACATGGGGGACTACTCTGCCATGTAGCAAGATCTCAGTATATGCACACGTTGGACACATCTTCCATGTCGCTAGACCTCTGTATATGGAAATGTTGCACTACCCTGCCATATAGCTAAGTCTCTGCATATGAACATATTGGACTTGTCTTCCATGTAGCTAGCTCTCAGTATATGTACATGTTAGACTCATCTGCCATGTAGCTAGTACACTGTATATGGACATGTTGGACTACTGTGCCATGTACCTAGCTCTCTGTATATGGACACGTTGGACACATCTGCCATGTAGCTTGATCACTGTATATGGAAATGTTGCACTACCCTGCCATGTAGCTAACTCTCTGTATATAGATAAGTTGGAATCATCTGCCTTGTAGCTAGAAGTCTCTATAATAAAATGTTACACAACCCATTCATGTAGCTAGCTCTCTGTATATGGACATTTTGGATGTGTCTTTAATGTAGCTAGCTCTCTGTACATGGATATGATGGACTGATCTGCCAAGTAGGTAGCTTTGTGTTTATGAACATATTGGACTTATATTCCACTGACACAAAGCTAGCTCTCTGTGCATGGATATTTTGGACTCATCTGCCATATAGCTAGCTCTCTGTACATGGATATGTTGGACTGATATGCCAAGTTGTTAGCTCTCTGTATATGAACATATTGGACTTGTCTGCCATGAAGCTAGGTCTCAGTATATGGACATGTGGGACTCATCTGCCATGTAGCTAGTACCCTGTATATGGACATGTTGGACTACTCTGCCATGTAGCTATCTTTCAGTATATGGACATGTTGGACACATCTGCCATGTAGCTAGAACACTGTATATGGAAATGTTTCACTGCCTTTCCATGTAGCTACCTCTCTGTTATGAACATATTGGATGTTTCTGCCATGTAGCTAGCTCCTAGTATATGGACATGTTGGACTCACCTGCCATGGAGGTAGAACCCTGTATATTAACATGTAGAACTACTCTGCGATGTAGCTAGCTCTCTGTATATAGACAAGTTGGACTAGTCTGTCTTGTAGCTAGTACTGTGTATATGGACATGTTGGACTACTCTGCCATGTAGCTAGCTCTCAGTATATGGATACTTTGGACTCATATGCCATTTAGCTTGAACTCTGTTTATGAAAAAGATACTCTACTCTGCCATTTACCCAGCTCTCTGTATATGGACATTTTGGACTCGTCAGACATGTAGCTACCTCTCTGTATATGGATATATTGGACAGATATGCCAAGTATGTAGCTCTCTGTATAAGAACATATTGGACTTGTCTGCCATGTAACTAGCTCTAAGTTTATGGACACGTTGGACACATCTGCCATGTAGCGTGTACACTTTATATGGACATGTTGGACTTCTCTACCATGTAGCTAGCTCTTAGTACATGAGCACTTTATACTCATCTGTATTTTAGTTTGAACTCTGTATATGGAAAAGATGCACAATTCTGCCATGTAGCTAGCTCTCTATACATGGATATTTTAGACTGATTTGCCAAGTAGGTAACTCTCTGCATATGAACATATTGGAATTATCTGTCATGTATCTCGTACCTTGTATATGGACATGTTGGATTATCATGCTATGTAGCTACCTTTCAGTATATGGACACGTTGGACATATCTGAAATGTAGTTAGAACCCTGTATATGGACATGTTGCACTACTCTGCCATGTAGGTAGATCTCTGAATATGGATATATTGGACTGATCAGCCAAGTAGTTAGCTCCCTGTATATGAACATATTGGACTTGTCTGCAATGTAGCTAGCTCTCAGTATATGGACAAGTAGGTAACATCTGCCCTGTAGCTAGAACTCCGTATATAGACATGTTGGACCAGTCTGCCATGTACCTAGCTCTCAGTATATCAGCACTTTGGACTCAACTGCCATGTAGTTTGACCTCTATATATGGAAATTATTCACTACTCTGCCATGTAGCTCGCTCTCTGTATATGGAAATTTTGGACTTGTCTGACATGTAGCTAGCTCTCTGTGCATCGATATTTTTGACTGATCTGCCATGTAGCTGGGTCTCAGTATATGGACATATTGGACACATTTGCCATGTAGCTAGAACTCTGTACATGGAAATGTTGAACTACCCTGCTATGAAGTTAGCTCTCTGATTATAGACAAGTTGGACTCATCTGCCATGTAGGAAGAACTCAGTATATGGAAATGTAGCACTACCTGCCATGTAGCTCGTTCTCTGTATATGAACATTTTGGACTTGGCAGCGATGTAGTTAGCTCCTGTACATGGATATGTTGGACTGATCTCCCATGTAGTTAGCTTTCTGTATATGAACATATTGGACTCATCTGCCTTGTAGCTAGAACTCTGTATATGGGGATGTTTCACTACCCTGCCATGTAGCTAACTCTGTATATGAATATATTGGATTTGTTTGCCATGTAGTTAGCTTTCAGTATACGGACATGTTGGACTCCTTAGCCAGGAAACGAGTCCTCTATATATACACATGTTGGTCTCATTTGCCATGTAGTTAACTCTCAGTATATGGACATATTGGAATCGTCTGCCATGTTACTAGCTCTCTGTACATGGATTTGTTGGACTGATCTTCAAAGTAGGTTCCTCTCTAAATATGAACATATTGGACTTGTCTGCCATGTAGCTAGCTCTCAGTATATGGACATTTTGGGCTCATCTGCCATGTATCTAGTACCCTGTATATGGACATGTTGGACTACTCAGCCATGTACCTAGCTCTCAGTATATGGACACGTTGGAAAAATCTGACATGTAGCTAGAACTCTATATAAGGAAATGTTGCACTACTCTGCCATGTAGCTAGCTCTCTGTATTTAGACAAGCTTGACTCTTCTGCCTTGTAGCTACAACTCTGAATATGGAAATGTTGCACAACCCTACCATGTAGTTAGCTCTCTGTATATGGACATTTTGGACTTGTCTGCCATGTAGACAGCTCTCTGTACTTGGATATGTTGGACTGATCTGCCAAGTAGGTAGCTCTCTGTATATGACCATATTTGTCTTGTCTGACATGTAGCTAACTCTCAGTATAAGGACACGTTGGACACATTGGCCATGTAGCTAGAGCTCTGAATATGGAAATGTTGCACTATTCTACCATAAAGCTAGCTCTCTGTTTATGGACAATTTGGACCCGTCTGTCATGTACCTAGTTTTCTGTACATGGATATGTTGGACGGATCTGTCAAGTAGGTAGCTCTCTGTATATGAACATATTGGACTTGAATGCCATGAAGCTAACTCTCATTATAAGAAGTCGTTGGACACATCTGCCATCTAGCTAGAACACTGTATATGGAAATGTTGCACTATCCTGCCATGTATCTAGTACCCTGTATATGGACATGTTGGACTACTCAGCCATGTACCTAGTATTTGTCTTGTCTGACATGTAGCTAACACTCAGTATAAGCACACGTTGGACACATTGGCCATGTAGCTAGAACTCTGTATATGGAAATGTTGCACTACTCTACCATAAAAATAGCTCTCTGATTATGGACAATTTGGACCCGTCTGTCATGTACCTAGTTCTCTGTACATGGATATGTCTGACGGATCTGTCAAGTAGGGAGCTCTCTGTATATGAACATATTGGATTGAATGCCATGAAGCTAACTCTCATTATAAGAAGACATTGGACACATCTGCCATGTAGCTAGAACACTGTATATGGAAATGTTGCCCGAATCTGCCATGAACCTAGCTCTCTGTATATAGACAAGATGGACTCATCTGCCTTGTAGTTAAAACTCTGTATATGGAAATGTTGCCCCACCCTGCCACATAGCTAGCACTCTGTATGTGGAAATTTTGGACTTTTCTGCCATGTAGCGAGCTCTCTATACATGGATATGTTGGACTGATCTGCCAAGTAGGTATCTCTCTGTATATGAACATATTGGTCTTTTCTGCTGTGTAGCTAGCTCTCATTATATGGATATGTTGGACATATCTGCCATGTAGGTAGAACACTGTATATGGAAATGTGCACTATCCTGCCATTTAGCTAGCTCTCAGTGAATGAACATATTGGATTTGTCTGCCAGGTAGGTAGCTCTCTGTACATGGATATCTTGGACTGATCTGTCAACAAGTTAGCTCTGTGTATATCAACATATTGCACTGGTCTGCCATGTAGCTCGCTTTCATTATATGGACAAAATGGGATCCTCTGCCATGTAGCTAGTACCTTGTATATGGACATTTTGGATTACTCTGCCAGGTAGCTAGGTTTCAGCATATGGATGGATACGTTGGACACTTTTGCCATGTAGCTAGATCTCTGTATATGCAAATGTTGCACTACCCTGTCATGTAGTTATCTCTCTGTATATAGACAAGTTGGACTAATCTACCTTGCAGAAAGAATACTGTATATGGAAATGATGCACTACCCTGCCATGTAGCTCGCTCTCTGTATATGGGCATTTTTGACTCGTATGTCATGTAGTTATCTCTCTGTATATAGACAAGTTGGACTAATCTACCTTGCAGAAAGAATACTGTATATGGAAATGATGCACTACCCTGCCATGTAGCTCGCTCTCTGTATATGGGCATTTTTGACTCGTATGTCATGTAGTTATCTCTCTGTACATGGATATGTTGGACTGATCTGCCAAGTAGGTAGCTCTTTGTGTATGAACATATTGGACTTGTCTGCCATGTAGCTCACTCTCAGGATATGGACACGTTGGAAAAATCTTCCATATAGCTAGAACTCTGTATATGGAAATGTTGCACTACTCAACCATGTAACTAGTTCTCTGTATGTAGACAAAGTGTACTCATCTGCCTTGTAGCTAGAACTCTGTACATGGATATGTAGGACTGATATGCCATGTAGATATCTCTCTGTATATGAACATATTAGACTTGTCTGCTATGTAGCTAGCTCTCACTATATGGACACGTTGGACACATCTTCCTGGTAGCTAGATCTCTGTGTATGGAAATGTTGCACTTCTCTTCCATGTAGACTGCTCACTATATGTAGACAAGTTAGACTCATCTGCCGTGTACCTAGAACTCTGTATATGGAAATGTTGCACTACTCTGCCATGTAGCTAGCTATCTCTATATGGACATTTTCGACTTGGCTGCCATGTAGCTAGCTCATTGTACATGGATATGTTGGATTGATCTGATAATTAGGTAGCTCTCTGTACATGAACATATTGTACTTGTCTGTCATGTAGCTAGCTCTCAGTATATGGACACTTTGGACACATCTTTCATGAAGTTAGAACTCTGTGTATGGAAATGTTGCACTACCCTGCCATGTAGCTATCTCTCTGTATATGGACATTTTGGACTCATCTGACATGTAGCAAGCTCTCCGTGCATGGAAAGTTGACTGATCTGCCATGTATTTAACTCTCAGTATATGGCCACATTGGACACGTCTGCCAGATAGATGGAACTCTGTATATGGAAATGATGCACATCCCTGCCATGTAGCTAACTCTCTGTAGATGGACATTTTGGACTTGTCTGACATATACCTAGTTCTTTGGCGTGGATATGTTGGAGAGATCTGCCAAGTAGGAAGCTCTCTGGATATGAATATATTGGATTTGTCTGCCATGTAGCTAGCTCAAAGTATATACACAAGTTGAACTCTTCTGCCATGTAGTTAATACCCTGAATATGGACATGTTGGACTACTCTGCCTGTAGATAGCTCTCAGTATATGGACACATTGGACACAAATGCCATGTAGCTAAAACTCTGTATATCGAAAAGTCACACTAACTTGCCATGTAGCTAGCTCTCTGTATATGAACATATTGGACTTATCTGCCATGTAGTTAGCTTTCAGTATAGGGATATGTTGGACTCATATTCCATAGAGTTAGTACCCTGTATATGGACATGTTGACCTATTCTGTCTTGTAGCTAGCTCATTGAATATAGACAAGTTGGTCCCATCTTTCATGTAGCTTAAACTCTGTATATGGAAATGATGCACTACTCTGCCATGTAGGTAACTCTCTGTAGATAGACAAGTTGGACTCATCTGCCTTGCAGCTAGTACCCTGTATATGGACATATTGGGCAATACTGCCATGTAGCAAGCTCCCAGTATATGCATACTTTGGACTCATATGCCATGTAGTTTGAACTCTTTCTATGGAAACGATGCACTACTCTGCCATGTAGCTAGCTCTTTGTATATAGTCAAGTTGGACTCATCTGCCTTGTAGCTAGAACTCTGTATATGGAAATGTTGTGTTATCCTGCAATGTAGCTTCCTCTCTGTATATGAACATATTGGATTTTTCTGCCATGTAGCTAGCTCTCAGTATAAGGATATGTTAGACTCATCTGCCATGTAGCTTATACCCTGTATATGGACATCTAGGTCTACTCTGCCATGTAGCTAGCTGTCAGTATATGGACACATTGGACTCATCAGCCATGTAGGTAGTACTCTGTATATGGAAATGTTGCACTACCCTGCCACGTAGCTAGCTCTCTGTATATGAACATACTGGTCTTTTCTGCCATATAGCTAGCTCTCAGTATATGCACATGTTGGACTCATCTGCCATGTAGCTCGTACGCTGTATATGGACATGTTGGACTACCCTGCCTTGTAGCTATCTCACTGTATATAGAGAAGTTGGACTCATCTGCCTTCTAGCTAGAACCCTGTACATGGAAATTGTGCACTACCCTGCCATAAATCTAGCTTTCTGTACATGGACATTTTGGACTCGTCTGCAATGTAGCTAGCTCTCTGTACATGGATATGTTGGACTGATCTGCCAAGTAGGTAGCTTTCTGTATATGAACATATTGGACTTCTATTTCTCTGACATTTAGCTAGCTCTCTGTGCATGGATATTTTGGACTGTCTGCAATGTAGGTAGCTCTCAGTATATGGAAATGTTGGACATATCTGCCATGTAGCTAGTACCCTGTATATGGACATGTAGGACGACTCCGCCATGTAGGTAGCTCTCAGCATATGGACATGTTGGACACATCTTCCAAATGGCTAGAACTCTGTATATGGAAATGTTGCACTCCCCTTCCATGTAGTTTGCTCTCTTTATATAGACAAGTTGGACTTATCTTCCTTGTAGCTTGAATTCTGTATATGGAAATGTTGCACTACCCTGCCATATAGCTAGCTCTCTGCATATGGACATTTTGGACTCCTCTGCCATGTACTTAGCTTTCTAGATAATATGCTGGACTGATCTGCCAAGTGGGTAGCTCTCTGTATATGAACATATTGGATATCTACTCCATATAGATAGCTCTCAGTATATGGACATGTTGGAGCCATCTACCATGTTGTTAGTACACTGTATATGGACATGTTGGACTACTCTAACATGTAGGTAGATATCAGTATATGTACATTTTGGACTCATCTGCAATGTAGGTAGTGCTCAGATCATGGATACGTAGGACTGATCTGTCAAGTAGGTAGCTCTCTGTATATGAACATATTGGAATCATCTGCCATGTAGCTAGTACCCTGTATATGGATATGTTGCACTACCATGCCATATAGCTACTTCTCTGTATATGGACATTTTGGACTCATCTGACATGTAGTTTGCTCTCTTTGCATGGATATTTTGTACTGATCGGCCATGTAGGTACCTCTCAGTACATAGACACATTGGACACATCTACCATGTAGCTAGCACTCTGTATATGGAAATGCTGATCTACACTAGCATGTTGTTAGCTCTCTGTATATGGATATTTTGTACTCGTCTGACATGTAGCTAGTTCTCTGTGCATGAATATGATGGACTGATCTGCCAAGTAGGTATCTCTTTGTATATGAACATATTGGACTTGTCTGCCGTATAACTCGATCTCAGTATATAGACAAGAAGGACTCATCTGCCTTGTAGCTAGAACTCTGTATATGGAAATGTTGCATTACACTGCCATATAGTTAGCTCTCTCTCTCTCTCTATATATATATATATATATATATACAAGATGGAATCATCTGCCTTGTATCTAGAACCCTGTATATGGAAATGTTGCACTACCTTGCCATATCCCAAACTTTCTGTATAAACACAAGTTGGACTCATCTACGTTGTAGCTAGAACTCTGTATATGCTATTGTTGCCCTACTCTGCCATGTAGCTAGCTCTCTATATATGGACAATTTGGACTCATCTGTCATGTAGCTAAATCTCTGTACATGGATATGTTGGACTGATCTGCCAAGTAGATAGCTTTCCGTATAAGAACATACTGGCCTTGTCTGCTATGTAGCAAGCTCTCAGTATATGGACACAATGGACACATCTGTTTTTGCTAGAACTCTGTATATGGACATGTTGGACTAGTCTGCCATGAAGCTTGCTCTCAGTATATGGACATGTTGGACACATCTGCCATGCAGCTAGAACTCTGGATATGGAAATATCGCACTACCCTGCCTTGTACCTTGCTCTCTGTATATGGACATTTTGGAGTCATCTGATATGTAGCTAGCTCTCTGTATATGGATATGTTGGACTGCTCTGCCAAGCAGGTAGCTGTCTATATATGAATGTTTTGGACTTGACTGCATTGTACCTAGCTCTCAGTGTATGGATATGTTCGACTCATCTTCCATGTAGCTAGTACCCTGTATATGTACAAATTATACTACTCTGACTTGTAGCTAGCTCTCTGTATATGCACATGTTGGACACATCTGCCATGTACCTAGAACTCTGTATATGGAAATGTTGCATTACCCTGCCATGTATATAGCTCTCTGCATATGAACATATGGGACTTTTCTGCCATGGAGCTAGCTCTCAGTATATGGACATGTTGGACTCATGTGCCATGTAGCTAGTACCCTGTATATGTACATGTTATACTACTCTGTCAAAGATCTAGTTCTCTGTACATGGACATGTTGGACATATCTGCCATGTGGGTAGGTCTAAGTGCATGGATATGTTGGACTGATGTGCCAAGTAGGTAACCCTCTGTATATGAACATATTGGACTCATCTGCCATGTAGCTAACTCTCAGTATATGGACATGTTGGACACATTTACCATGTACGTAACTCTCAGTACATGGATATGTTGAACTAATCTGCCAAGTAGGTAGCTCTATTTATATGAACATGTTGGAGTTGTCTGTCATATAGCTAGCTCTCAGTATATGGACATGTTGGGGTCATCTTCCATGTAGCTAGTCGGTTGTATATGGACATGTTGCACTACTCTTCTATGTATCTAGCTGTCTGTATATAGACAAGTTGGAATCATCTACCTTGTAGCTAGAATTCTGTATTTGGAAATGTTGCACTACCCTGCCATGTAATTAGTTCACTGTATATAGACAAGTTGGACTCATCTGCCTTGTAGCTAGAACTCTGTATATTGAAATGTTGCATTACCCTACCATATAGCTAGCTCTGTGTATATGGGCATTTTGGACTCGTCTTACATGTAGTTGCCTCTATTAGCATGGATATTTTGTTCTGAGCTGCTATGTAGGTACCTCTGAGTATATGGACAGGTTGGACTCATCTGCCATGTGGCTGAAAGTCTGTATATGGAAATGTTGCACTACCCTGCCATATAGCTAGCTTTCTGTACATGGACATTTTGGGCTCATCTGCCATGTAGCTAGCTCTCTGTGCATGGATATTTTGGACTGATCTTCAATGTAGGTAGCTCTCAGTATATGGATAGGATGGACACATCTGCCATGTAGCTAGAACTCTGTATATGGTAATGTTGCACTACTCTGCCATGTAGCTAGCTCTTAGTATATGGACATTTTGGACTCATCTGCCATGTAGCTAGCTTTCTATGCATAGATATTTTGGACTGATCTGTCATGTAGTTAGATCTCAGTACATGGACATGTTGGAAACCTCTGCCATGTAGCTAGAACTCTGTATATGGAAATGTTGCACTACCCTATCCTGTAGCTAACTATCTGTATATGGACGTTTTGGACTCATCTGCCATGTAGCTAGCACTCTGTGCATGGATATTTTGGACTAAACTGCCATGTAGGTAGCTCTCAGTATATGGACATGTTGGAAACATCTGCCATGTAGCTTAAACTCTGTATATGGAAATGTTGCACTACCCTGCCATGTAGCTAGCTCTCTGTGAAAGAACATATTGGACTTGTCTGTCATGCAGCTAGCTCTAAGTATATGGATATGTTGGACTCATTAGCCCGGGAGATAGTCCTTTATATATACACATGTTGGACTCATTTGCCATGTAGTTTACTCTCAGTATATAGACATATTGGGCTCATCTGGCACGTAGCAAGTACCATGTATATGGACATGTTGGTCTACTCTGCCATGCAGCTAGCTCTCAGTATATGGAGACATTGGATAAATTTGACATATAGCTAGAACTCTGTATATGGAAATGTTGCACTATCCTGCCATGTAGCTAGCTCTCTGTATATGAACATATTGGACTTGTCTGACATGTTGCTAGCTCTCAATTTATGGACATGTTGGACTCATTAGCCAGGGAGCTACTCCTTTATATATACATATGTTGGACTCATTTGGCATGTAGTTAACTCTCAGTATGTGGACATGTTGGGCTCATCAGCCATGTAGCAAGTACCCTGTATATGCACATGTTGGACTACTCTGCCATGTAGCTATCTTTTAGTATATAGACACGTTGGACATATTTGCCATATAGCTAGAACTCTGTATATGGAAATGTTACACTACCCTGCCATGTAGCTAGCTCTCTGTATATGAACATATTGGACTTGTCAGAAATGTAGCTAGATCTAAGCATATGGACACGTTGGACACATCTGACATGCAGCTAGAGCTCTGTATATGGATATGTTGCAATACTCGGCCATATAGCTAGCTCTCTGTATATATACAATTTGGACTAATTTGCCTTGCAGGAAGAAATCTGGATATAGAAATGTAGCACTACCCTGCCATTTAGGTAGCCCCCTGTATATGGATATTTTGGACCTGTACGCCATGTAGTTAGCTCTCTGAACACGGATTTGTTGGATTTATCTGCCAAGTAGGTAGATTTCTGTATATGAACATATTAGACTTCTCTACCATGTAGCTAGTGCTCATTACATGGACACGTTGGACACATTTGCCATGTAGCTAGAACTCTGTATGTGGACATGATGGACTACTCTGCAATGTAGCTAGTTCTCAGTATATGTACACAAGGGACTCATCTGCCTTGTAGCTTGAACTCTGTATATGGAAATGATGCACTACTATGCTATGTAGCTAGCTCTGTGTGCATGGACATTTTGGACTCGTTTGACATGTAGCAAGCTCTCAGTATACAGAAATGTTGGATACATCTGCCATGTAATGAGAACACTGTATATGGAATTGTTGCACTAACCTACTATGCACTTAGCTCTATGTATATAGACAAGTTGGCCTCATCTGCCTTGTAGGTAGAACTATGTATACCTAACTGTTGCACTAACCTGCCACGTAGCTAGCTCTCTGTATATGGACAAGTTGGACTCATCTGCCTTGTAGATAGTACTCTTTATATGAACATATTGGACTCATCTGTCATGTAGCTAGCTCTCAGTATATGGACACGTTGGACACACATGGCATGCAGCTAGAACTCTGTATATGGAAATGCTGCACTACTCTGCCATGTCGCTAGATCTCTGAATATGGACATTTTGGGCTTATCTGCCAAGTAACTAGACCTCTGTATATGGAAATGTTGCACTACCCTGCCATGTAGCTAGTTCTCTGTATATAAACATATTGGACTTGTCTGCCATGTAACTAACTCTCAGTATATGGACATGTTGGACTCATCTGACATGTACATAGCTCTCAGGACTTGGATATATTGGACTGATCTGCGAAGTAGGTAGCTCTCTTTATATGAAAATGTTGGACAAGTCGCCCAGGTAGCTAGTTCTCAGTATATGGGAAAGTTGGGCTCAACTTCCATGTAGCTAGTATCTTGTATATGGACATATTGCACTACTCTGCCATGTAGTTAGCTCTCTGTATATGGACAATTTGGACTCATCTGCCTTGTAGGTAGAACTCTGTATATGGAATTGCTGCACTACCCTGCCATGTAGCTAACTCTCTTTATATAGACAAGTTGGACTCTTCTGCCATGAAGCTAGAACTCTGTATATGGAAATGTTGCATTACCCCGTCATAAAGCTAGCTTTCTGTATATTGACATTTTTTAATCATCTGACATGTAGTTGGCTCTCTGTACATAGATATTTTGGACTTACCTGCCATGTAGGTAGCTCTGATTATATGGACATATTGGACACATCTGCCATGTAGCTAGAACTCTCTATATGGAAATGTTGAACGACCCAGCCATGTAGTTAACTCTCATTATATGAACATATTGGACTTGTCTGCCATGTAGCTTGCTCTCAGTATATGGACACGTTGGACACATCTGCCATGTAGCTAGAACTCAGTATATGGAAATGTTGCACTATCCTACCATGTAGCTACCTCTCTGTACTTAGACAAGTGGGACTCATCTTCCTTCTATCTAGAAGTCCGTATATGAAAATGTTGCACTACAACTACGATGTAGCTAGCTCTCTATATAAAGACAAGTTAGACTCATCTGCCTTGTAGTTAGAACACTGTATATGGAAATGTTGCACTACCATGCCTTGTATCTAGGTCTCTGGATATAGACAAGTTGAACTCATTTGCCTTGTAGCTAGCACTCTGTATATGAAAATGTTGCACTAACCTGCCATGTAGCTACCTCTCTTTATATGGACATTTTGGACTTGTCTGCCATGTAGCTAGCTCTCAGTATATGGACATGTTGGACTCATCTGTCATGTAGCTAGCTCTCAGTAAAAGGACACGTTGGACACATCTGCCACTTAGCTAGAATTCTGTACATGCAAATATTACACTACTCTGCCATGTAGGGAGCTGTAAGTATATGGACATATTGGACACATCTGCAATGTAACTAGAACCGTGTATATGGAAATATTGCACAACCTTGCCATGTAGATAGCCCTCTGTATATAGACAAGTAAGACTCATCTGCCATGTAACTTGAACTCTGTATATGGAAATCATTCACTACTTTGCCATGTAGCTAGCTCTCTGTATATGGACATTTTGTATTCATATGCCATGTAGCTATTAACCTGTATATGGACATGTTGGCATAATCTGCCATGTAGTTCTCAGTATATGGACACATTGGACACATCTCTCATGTAGCTAGAACTCTGTATATGGAAAAGTTGCACTCCACTGCCATATAACAAGCTCTCTGTATATAGAAAAGTTGCACTGATCTGCCATGTAGCTAGTACCCTGTATGGACCTCTTGGACTACTCTGCCATGTAGCTAGCTCTTAGTATATGGACATGTTGGACACATCTGCCATATTGGTAGAACTCTATATATGGATATGTTGCACTATTCTGCCATGCTCTCTGTATATGAACATATTGGACTTGTCTGCCATGTAGCTAGTCTCAGTATATTGACATGTTGGACTCATCTGCCATGTAGTTAGTACCCTTATAAGGGCATGTTGGACTACTGTGTCATGTAGCTAGCTCTCAGTTTATGGACACGTTGGACACATCTTCCATGTATCTAGAACACTGTATATGGACATTTTGGACTCATCTGACATGTAGTTAGCTCTCTGTGCATGGATATTTTGTACTGATCTGTCATGTAGTTAACTCTCAGTATATGGACACGTTGGACACATCTATTATGTATCTATAAATCTTTATATGGATATTTTGCACCACTCTTCATGTAGAAAGCTCTCTGTATATAGACAAGTTGAACTCATCTGCAGTGTAGCTACTACCCTGTATATGGATATTTTGTACTACTTTGCCATGAAGCTAGCTCTCAGTATATGGATATATTGGACAAATCTGCCATGTAGCTACAACTCTGTAGATGAACATATTGGACTTGTGTTCCATGTATCTAGCTCTCAGTATATGGACATGTTGGACTCATCTGCCATTTAGCTAGTAACCTGTATATGGACCTGTTGAACTACACTGCCATGGAGCTATCTCTCTGTATATAGACAAGTTGGACTCATCTGCCTTGTAGCTAGTACCCTGTATATGGACATGTTGGAGTACTCTGCCAGGTAGCTAACTCTCAGTATATGGACACTTTACACTTATCTGCCATATAGCCTGAACTCTGTATTTGGAAATGATGCACTACTCTGCCATTTAGCTAGCTTTCTGTTTATGAACATTTTGGATTCTTCTGATATGTAGCAAACTTTCAGTATATGGACAAGTTTGACTCATCTGCCTTGTAGCTAGCTCTCTGTATATAGACATCTTGGACTCATCTTCCTTGAATCTAAAAGTCTGTATAAGGAAGTGTTGCACTACCTTGCCATGTAGCTAGCTCTCTGTTTATGGACTCGATACACACATCTGACATGTAGCTAGAAATCTGAATATGAAAATGATGCAATACTCTGCCATGTATCTAGCTCTCTGTATATTAATATATTGAACTTGTCTGCCATGTAGGTAGTCTCAGTATATGGACACGTTGGACACATCTACCATGTAGCTAGAACTCTGTAAATGGAAATGTTAGCCTACTCTGCCATATAGCAAGCTCTCAGTATATGGACACGTGGGACACATCTGCCATTTAGCTAGAATACTGTACATGAATATGTTCGAATACTCTGCAATGTAGCTAGCTCTCAGTATATGGACACATTAGGCACATCTGCCATGTAGCTAGAACTCTACATATGAAACTGTTGCACTACCGTGCCAAGTAGCTAGCTCTCTGTCTATGAACATATTGGACTTGTTTGCCATGTAGCTTGCTCTCAGAATATGGATATGTTGGACACATCTGTCATGTAGCTAGAACTCCGTATATGGACATGTTGGACTACTCTGCCATGTAGCTAGCTCTCAGTATATAAAAACTTTGGACTAATCTGCCATGTTGCTTGAATTCTGTATATCGAAATGATGCACTACTCTGCCATGTAGCTAGCTCTCTGTACATGGACATTTTGGACACATCTGCCATGTCGCTATAACTCTGTATATGGAAATGTTGTACTACCCTGCCATGTAGGTATCTCTCTGTATATGAACATATTGGACTTGTCTGCCTTGTAGCTAGCTCTCTGTACATGGATTTTTTGGACTGCTCTGCCAAGTACGCGGCTCTCTGTATATGAACATGTTGGATTCATCTGCCATGTAGCTAGTACCTTGTATATGGACATATTGGACTATGCTGGCATGTAGGCAGCTCTCAGTATATGGACACGTTGGAGACATCTGCCATATAGCTAGATCTCTGTTTATGGACATTTTGGATTCATCTGCCATGTAGCTAGCTCTCTGGACATGGATATGTTGGACTGAACTGCCAAGTAGGTAGCTTTCTGTATATGGACATATGGGACTTGTCTGTTATATAGCTAGCTCTCAGTATATGGACAAGTTGAACACATCTGCCTTGTAGCTACAACACTGTACATGGAAATGTTGCTATACCCTGCCATGTAGCTAGCTTCCTGTATATAGACAATTTGGATTTATTTGCCTTGTAACTACAACTCTGTATATGGAAATGTTGCACTACCCTGCCATGCAGCTAGCTCTTTGTATATGAACATATTGGATTTGTCTGCCATGTAGCTAGCTACAGTATATGGACATGTTGGACTCATGAGTCAGGTAGCTAGTACTCTTTATATGGACATGTTGTACTACCCTGACATGTAGCCAACTCTCAGTATGTGAACACTTTGGAATCATCTGCCATGTAGCTTGAACTCTGTATATGGACATGTTGGACTACCCTGCCATGTAATTACCTCTCTGTGTATGAAAATATTGGACTCCTCTGCCATGTTGCTACTTCTCTGTACATGGATATGTTGGACTGATCTTCCAAGTAGATAGCTCTCTGTATATGAACATATTGTAGTTTTCTGACATGTAGCTAACTCTCTGCATATGGACATGTTGGATTCTTCTGCCATGTAGCTAGAACACTTTCTATGGACATGTTGCACTACTCTGTCATGTATCTAACTCTCTTTACATGGACATTTTGTACCCATCTGCCATGTAGCTGATACCCTGTATATGGACATGTCGAACTGATCTGCCATGGAAGTAGCTGTCAATATTTGGATACATTTGTCTTGTATCTAGACCTTTGTATATGGATATGTTGCACTACTCTGCCATTTAGCTAGCTCAGCATATGGACATGTTACACTCATCGCCATGTAGCTAGTACCTTTATATGAACATGCTGCACTACTCTTCCATGTAGCTAGCGTTCTGTATATACACAAGTTGGACTCATCTGCATGAAGCTTGAACTCTGTTTATGGAAATGATGCACTACACGGCCATGTAGCCAGCTCTCTGTATATAGACAAGTTGCACTCTTCTGACTTGTAGCTAGTACTCTGTATGTGGTCATGTTGCTCTACTCTGCCATGTAGCTAACTCTCAGTATATGGACAATTTAGACTCGTTTGACATGTAGCTAGCTCTCAGTATATGGACGAGTTGGTCATATCTGCCTTGTAGGTAGAATTCTGAATATGGAAATGTTGCACTACCCTGCCATGTAGCTTGCTATCTGTATATAGACAAAGTGGACTCATTTGCCTTGTAGCTACAACCCTGTATATGGAAATATTGCACTACCCTGCTATGTAGCTACCTCTTTGTATATGGACACGTTGAACCCATCTGCCATGTAGATAAAACACTGTATATGTAAATGTTGCACTACCCTGCCATGTAGCTAGCTCTCTGTATATGAACATATAGGACCTTTATGCCATGTAGCTAGCTCTCAGTATAAGGACACTTTGGACACATCTGCCATGTAGCTAGAACTCTGTATATTTATATGTTGGACTACACTGCCATGTAGCTAGCTCTCAGTATATGGACACGTTGGACACATCTGACATGTAGCTAGAACTGTATATATTGAAATATTACACTATGCTGCCATGTAGCTAGCCCTCAGTATATGAAAATATTGGACTTGTCTGCCATGTAGCTAGCTCTCAGTATCTGAACACATTGGACACATTTGCGATGTACTAGAACTCAGTATATGGACATGTTGGACTACCCTGCCATGTAGCTAGTTCTCAGTATATGAACACTTTGCACTGATCTGCAATGTAGCTTGAACTCTGTATATAGAAATGATGCAAACTCTGTCATGTAGCTAGCTCTCTGTATATGAACATTTTGGACACATCTACCATGTAGCAACAACTGTGTATATGGAAATGTTACACTATCCTGCCATGTAGGCAGCTCTCTGTACATGAACATATTGGATTTGTCTGCCATGTAACTACCTCTCTGTACATGGATATGTTGGACTGATCAGCCAAGTAGGTAGCTTTCTGTATAAGAACATATTGGATTCAGCTGCCCTGTTGCTAGTACTCAGTATATGGTGATGTTGGACTCCTCTGCCATGTAACTAGATCTGTGAATATGGACATTTTTGACTCGTCTGCCATGTAGCTTATTCTCTGTACATGTATATGTTGGAATGATCTGTCAAGTAGATAGCTCTCTGTATAAGAACATATTGGACTTGTCTTCCATGAAGCTAGTTCTCAGTATATGGACATTTTGGACTCATATGCCATATAGCTAGTACCCTGTATATGGACATGTTGGATTACTCTGCCATGTAGCTAGCTCTCAGTATTTTAACACTTTGGACTCATGTGCCATGAAGCTTGAACTCTGTAGATGGAAAAGAAGCTCTACTTTACCATGTAGCCAGCTCTCTTTACAAGAACATTTTGTAATTTTGTGCCATGTAGCTAGTACCCTGTATATGGACATGTTGGACTGATCTGCGATGTTGATAGCTCTAAGTATATGGATACGTTGGACACATGTGTCATGTATCTAGAACTCTGTATATGGATATGTTGCAATACTCTGCCATGTAGAAAGTTCTCTGTATATATAAACGTTGGACACATCTGCCATGCAGATTGAACACTGTATATGAACATATTGGACTTCTCTGCCATGTAGCTAGCCCTCTCTACATGGATATGTTGGTCTGATCTCCCAAGTAGTTACCTTTCTGTATATGAACATATGTGAATCGTCTGCCATATAGCTAGCTCTCACTACATGGACATGTTGGCCTCATCTACCATGTAGCCAGTACCCTGTATATGGACATGTTGCACTACTCTGCCATGTAGCTAACTCTCTGTATATGAACACAACGGACTTGTCTGTCATGTAGCTAATATCAGTATATTGACATGTTGGACTCATCTGCCATGTAGCTAGTACACTGTATATGGATGTTTTGGACTACTCTACCATGTAGCTAGCTCTCAGTATATGGACACTTTGGACATATCTGCCATGAAGCTAGAACTCTGTGTATGGATGGACTACTCTGCCATGTAACTATTTCTGTACATGGACGTTTTGTACATATCTGCCATATAGCTAATACTCTGTATATGGACATGTTGAACTGAACTGCCATGTAGGTAGCTCTCAGTATATGAACACTATGGACACATCTGTCATGTATCTAGACCTCTGTATATGGATATGTTGCACTACTCTGCCATTTATCTAGCTATCAGTATATGGACATGTTGCACTCATCTGCCATGTAGCTAGTACGCTGTATATGAATATGTTAAACTACTATGCCATGTAGTTAGCTTTCTGTATATGGAGAAGTTGCACTCATCTGCCACGTAGCTTGAACTCTGTATATGGAAAAGATGCAGTACTCTGCCATGTAGCCAGCTCTCTGTATATAGACAAGTTGGACTCGTCTGCCTTGTAGTTAGAACCCTGTATATGGACATGTTGCTCTACTCTGCCATGTAGCTCACTCTCTATATACAGTCAAGTTGGACTCATTTGCCTTGAAGCTAGAACTCTTTATATGGAATTGTTGCACTACACTGCCATGTAGATAACTCTCTGTATATGAACATATAGGACTTGTATGGCATGTGGCAAGCTCTCAGTATATGGATATGTTAAACTAATCTGCCATGAAGCTACTACCCTGTATATGGACATGTTGGACTACTCTGCCATGTAGCTTGCTCTCAGTATATGGACCACATTGGACACATCTGCCATGTAGAGAGAACTATGTATATGGAATTGTTGCACTACTCTGCCATGTAGCTAGCTTTATGTATATAGACACATTGGACACATCTGCCTTGTATCCATAACTCTGTATTTGGAACTGTTGCACTCTGGACTCATCTGTCCTGTAGATAGCACTCTGTATATGAACACATTGGACTTGTCTGCCATGTAGGTAGCTCCTGGTATACGGACGCGTTGGACACATCTACCATGTAGCTAGCTCTCTGTATATGATCATATTGGACTTGTTTGCCATGTTGCTAGCTTTCAGTAAATTGACATGTTGGACTCATTAGCCTGGGAGCTAGTCCTCTATATATACACATGTTGGATTCATTTGTCATGTAGTTAAATCTCAGTATATGAACATGATGGGTTCATCTGTCAGGTAACAAGTAACCTGTATATGGACATGTTGGACTACTCTGCCATGTAACTAGCTCTAAGGATATGGACATGTTGGACACATCTACCATATAGCTAGAATTCTGTATATGGAAATGTTACACTACCATGCAATGTACCTAGTTTTCTGTATATAGACAAGTTGGACTCATCTGCCTTGTAGCTAGAACACTGTATATGGAAATGGCGCACTTCCATGCCATGTACCTAGCTCTCCGTGTATAGACAAGTTGGACTCATCTGCCTTGCAGCTTGAACTCTGTATATGGAAATTTTGCACTACCCTGCCATGTAGCTAGCTCTCTGTGCATGGACGTTTAGGACTCCTCTGACATGTAGCTAGCTCTCAATATATGGACACGTTCGATAAATTTGCCACGTTGCCAGAAAACTGTATATGGAAATCTTGCACTACCCTTCCATCTAGTTAGCTCTCTGTAAATATACAAGTTGGACTCAAGTGCCTTGTACCTAGAACTCTGTATTTGGAAATATTGCACAACCCTGCCATGTACTTAGCTCTTTCTATATGGACATGTTGGACTGATCTGCCAAGTAGAGAGCACTCTGTATATAAACATATTGGACTTCTCTGCCACGTAGCTAGCTCTCAGTATACGGACATGTTGGACACATCTGCCATATAGTTAGTACACTGCATATGGACATGTTGGAGTACTCTGCCATGTAGCGAGCTCTCTGTATGTTGACATGTTGGACACCTCTGCCAAGCAGTTAGAACTATGCATATGGACTTGTTGCACTACTCTTGCATGTAGCTAGCTCTCTGTATATAGACAAGTTGGACTCATCTGACTTGTAGCTAGAATTCTGTATATGGAAATGTTACTCTATACTGCCATGTAGCTAACTCTCTGTATATGAACATATTGGACTTGTATGTCATGTAGCAAGCTCTTAGTATATGGACATGTTGGAGACATCTGCCATGAAGCTAGGACCCTGAATATTGATATGTTGGACTATTCTGCAATGTAGCCAGCTCTCAGTACATGGACAAGTTGGACAAATCAGCCATGTAGCTAGAACTATGTATCTGGAATTGTTGCACCACTCTGCCATGTAGCAAATTATATGTATATAGGTAAGATGGACTCTTCAGCCATGTAACTAGAACTCTGTATATGGAAATGTTGAACTAACCTGCCATGTAGCTAGCTCTCTATAAATGGACATTTTGGACTCGTCTGCCATGTAGCTAGTTCTCTGTACATGGATATGTTGGACTGATCTGCCAGGTTGGTAGCTCTCTGTATATGAGCATATTGGACTTGTCAGCCATGTAGCTAGCTCTCAGTATATGGACATGTTGGACACATCTTCCAGGTAGATACAAATCTGCATATGGAAATGTTGCACTACTCTGCCATGTAGCCAGCTCCCTGTACGTAGACAAGTTGGACTCATTTGCCTTGTAGCTAAAACTCTTTATATAGAAATGTTGCACTGCCCTTCCATGTAGTTAGCTCTCTGTATATAGACAAGTTCGAACCATCTGCCTTGTACCTATAACTCTGTGTATGGTAATATTGTACAATGATGCCATGTTACTACCTTTCTGTATATGGATATATTGGATTGATCTGCCAAGTAGTGAGTCCTCTGAATATGAACATATTGGACTTGTCTGCCATGTAGCTGGCTTTCAGTATATAGATAAGTTGGACTCATCTGCCTTGTAGCTAGAATTCTGTATATGGAAATGTTGCACTACCCTGCCATTCAGATGGCAGTCTGTATATGAACATATTGGACTTGTCTGCCATGTAGTTAGCTCCCAGTATATGGACACGTTGGACACATCTACCATGATGCTAGAACTCTGTATATGGAAATGTTGCATTACCCTTCCATGTAGCTAGAAGTCTGTATATGGACATGTTGGACTACTCTGCCATGTAGCTAACTCTCAGTATATGGACACGTGGACACATTTTCCATATAGCTAGAACATTGTATATGGAAATGATGCATTATCCTGCCATGTAACTAGCTCTCTGTATATGAAAATATTGGATTGTCTGCCTTGTAGATACCTCTAAGCACATGGACACGTTTGACACATCTGTCATGTAGCTAGCACTCTGTATATGGAAATGTTGCACTACCCTGCCATGTAGGTAGTTCTCTGTATATGAACATATTGGATTAGTCTGCCATGTAGCTAGCTCTCAGTATATGGATATGTTGCAATCATTAGCCAGGAAGCTATTCCTTTATATATACCCATGTTGGACTCATTTGCCATGTGGTTAACTCTCAGTATATGGACATGTTGGTCTCATCTGCCATGTAGCAAGTACCCTGTATATGAACATGTTGGACTCCTCTGCCATATAGCTAGCTCTAAGTGTGTGGACACGTTGGACAGATTTGCCATATAGCTAGAACTCTTTATATGGACATGTTGCACTGCCCTGCCATATAGCTAGCTCTCTGTATATGAACATATTGTACTTGTCTGCCATGTAGGTAGATCTAAGCATATGGACACATTGGACACATCTGCCATGTAGCCAGGATTCTATATATGGAAATGTTGCACTACTCTGCCATGTAGCTAGGTCTATGTATATAGACAATTTGGACTAATCTGCCTTGAAGCTAGCAATCTGTATATGGAAATGTTGCACTACCCAGCCATTTAGCTAGCCCCTGTATGTGGACATTTTGTACCTGTAGGCCATGTAGCTAGCTCTCTGTACATGGATATGTTGGACTTATCTGCCAAGAAGGTAGCTCTCAGTATATGAACATATTTGAGTTCTCTGCCATGTAGCTAGCCCTCAGTACATGGACACGTTGGACACATGTGTCATTTAGCTAGAACTATGTGTATGGACATGATGGAGTACTCTGCTATGTAGCTAGCTCTCAGTATTTATACACTTAGGACTCATCTGCCTTGTAGCTTGTACTCTGTATATGGAAATGATGCACCTCTCTGCCATATAGCCAGCTATTTGTACATGGAAATTTTGGACTCATCTGACATGTACCTAGCTCTTAGTACATGGACACGTTGGACACATCTGTCACGTAGCTAGAACTCTATATATGGAAATGTTGCACTACTCTTCCATATAGTTAACTCTCTATATATAGACAAGTTGGACTCATCTGCCTTGATGCTAGAACTCTGTATATGGAAATATTGCACTACCCTGCCATGTAGCTAGCTCTCTGTATATGGACATTTTTGTCTCATCTGCCATGTAGGAGCTCTCTGTATATGGATATGTTGTACTGATCTGCCAAGTAGATAACTCTCTGTATATGAACATTTTTGACTTGTCTGTCATGTAGCTAGCTCTCAGTATATGGACAGGTTGGACATATCTGCCATGTAGCTAGAACTCTGTATATGGACATATTGGACTACTCTGCCATTTAGCAAGCTCTCAGCATATGAACACTTTGGACTCATCTGCCATGTACCTTGAATTTTATATGAAAATGATGCACTACTCTGCCATGTAGCTAGCTCTCTGTATATGGAAATGATGCACTGTCCTACCATGTCGCTATCTCTCTGTGCATGGATATTTTGCATTGATCTGCCATGCAGCTAGCTCTCAGTATATGGAAATGCTTGGCATATCTGCCATGTAGCTTGAACTCTGTATCTGAAAATGTTGCACTACCCTGCCATGTAGTTAGCTCTCCATATGGACATTTGGACTCAACTGCCATGTAGCTAGCTCTCTGTACATGGATATGTTGGACTGATCTGCCAAGTAGCTAGCTTTCTTTAAATGAATATTTTGGAGTTGTGTGCCATGTAGCTAGCTCTCAGTATATGGACACATCTGCCATGTAGATAGAACTCTATATGGACATGTTTGAGTACTTTGCTATGAATCTAGCTCTCAGAATATATACACTTGGGACTCATCTGCCATGTAATTTGAACTCTGTATATGGAAATGATGAATTACTCTGCTATGTAGCTAGCTCTATGTGCATGGACATATTGGACACATCTGACATGTAGCTAGAACTCTATATATGGAAATGTTGCACCACCCTTCCATGTAGTTAGTGCTCTTTATATAGACAAGTTGGACTCATTTGCCTTGTAGCTAAATTCTGTATATGGATATGATGCACAACCCTTCCATGTAGCTAACTCTCTCTATATGGACATTTTTGACACATCTGCCATGAAGGTACAACTATCTCTATGGAAATATTGCACTACACTGCCATTTAACTAGCTCTCTGTATATGCAAATTTTGGACTCATCTGCCATGTAGCTAGCTTGTTTACATGGATATGTTGGACTGATCTGCCAAGTAGGTAGCTCTCTGTATAAGAATATATTG
>NW_006409001.1:872133-873592 GCF_000296735.1 Chrysochloris asiatica | reverse complement strand
CTGCCATGTAGCTAGCTCTCTGTATATGAACATATTGGATTGTCTGCCATTTAGCTAGCTTTCAGTATATGGACACGTTGGACACATCTGACATGTATCTTGAACTCTGTATATGAAAATGATGCACTACTCTGACATGTAGCTAACTCTCTGTATATGGACATATTGGACTCATCTGACATGTCGCAATCTCTCTGTGCAAAGATATTTTGCACTGATCTGTCATGCAGCTAGCTCTCAGTAAATGGACATGCTGGACACATCTGCCATGTAGCTTGAATTCTGTGTATGAAAATGTCGCACCACCCTGCCGTGTAGCTAGCTCTCTGTATATGGACATTTGGTCATGACTGTCATGTAGCTAGCTCTCTGTACATGGATATGTTGGACTAATCTGCCAAGTAGGTAAATGAACATTTTGGAGTTGTATGTCATTTAGCTAGCTCTCAGTATATGCACATGTTGGACTCATTAGCCAGGGAGCTAGCCCTTTTTATATACACATGTTGGACTCATTTTCCATGAAGTTAGCACTCAGTTAACTTGGGCTCATCTGGCATGTAGAAAGAACCCTGTATATGGACATGTTGGACTACTCTGCCATGTAGCTAACGCTCAGTATATCGACACGTGGGCACATTTGCCATATAGATAGAACTCTGTATATGGAAATGATGCACTATACTGCCATGTAGCTAGCTCTCTGTATATGAATATATTGGATTGTTTGCCTTGTAGATAGCGCTAAACACATGGACCCGTTTGACACATCTGCCATGTAGGTAGAATTCTGTATATGGAAATGTTGCGCTACCCTGCCATGTAGCTAGCTCTCTGTATGTGAACATATTGGACTAGTCTGCCATGTAGCTAGCTCTCAGTATATGGACATCTTGGAATCATTAGCGAGGGAGCTAGTCCTTTATATATACACATGATGGACTCATTTGCCATGTAGTTAATTCTCAGTATATGGACATGTTGGGCTCATCTGCCATGTAGCAAGTACCCTGTATAAGGACATGTTGGACTACTCAGCCATGTAGCTAGCTCTCAGTATGTAGACACGTTGGACAAACTTGCCATATAGCTAGATCTCTGTATAAGGAAACGTTGCACTATCCTGCCATGTAGCTAGCTCCCTGTGTATGGACATTTTGGACCTGTCAGCCATTTAGCTAACTCTCTGTACATGGATAGGTTGGACTTACCTGCCAAGTAGGTAGCTCTATATATATGAACACATTGGATTTGTCTGCCATGTAGCTAGCTCTCAGTATATGGACAAGTTAAACACATCTACCATGTAGATAGATCTCTGTTTATGGACATGTTTGACTACTTTGCTATGTAGCTAGCTCTCTGTATATATACACTTGGGACTCATCTGTCATGTAACTTGAACTCTGTATATGGAAATGTTGCACTACCCTTCCATGTAGCTAGCTCTCAGTATATG
>NW_006409001.1:869462-870688 GCF_000296735.1 Chrysochloris asiatica | reverse complement strand
TGTCTGTATATGCTTATATTGGACTTGTCTGCCATGTTGCTAGCTCTCAGTAAATTGACATGTTGGACTCATTAGACAGGGTGCTAGTCCTCTATATATACACATTTTGGACTCATTTGTCATGTAGTTAACTCTCAGTATATGGACATGGTGGGCTCATCAGTCATATAGCAAGTAACCTGTGTATGGACATGTTGGACTACTCTGCCATGTAGTTAGCTCTCTTTATATTGGCAAGTTGGACTCATCTGCCTTGTTGCTAGAACTCTGTATATGGAAATGTTATACTACCCTGCCATGTAACTAGCTCTCTGTATATGCACATTTTGGACTCATCTGCCATGTAGCTAGCTCGTTTACATGGATATGTTGACTGATCAGCCAAGTAGGTAGCTCTCTGTATAAGAACATATTGGACTCGTCTGCCATGTAGCAAGCTCTCAGTATATGGACATGTTGGACTCATTAGCCCGGGAGATACTCCTTTATATATACACATGTTGGACCCATTTGACATGAAGTTAACTCACAGTATATAAACATGTTGGGCTCATCTGGCTTGTAGAAGGTACCCTGTATATGGACACGTTGGATTACTCTGTCATCTAGCTAGCTCTCACTAAATGAACACGTTGGACACATCTGCCATGTAGCTAAAACACTGTATATGGTAATGTTGTGCTACCCTGACATGTAGCTAGCTCTCTGTATATGAACATATAGGACTTGTCTGCTATGTAGCTAGCTCTAAGGATATGGACACGTTGGATATATCAGCAATGTACCTAGAACTCTGTATATGGAAATATTGCACTACCCACCATGAAGCCAGCTCTCTGAATATGGACAATTTGGACTAGTCTGGCATGTAGCAAGCTCTCAGTACATGGATATGTTGGACTGATCAGCCAAGTACGTAGCTCTTTATATATGAACATATTGGGATTGTCTGCCATGTACCTAGCTCTCAATATATGGACACGTTGTACACATCTGCCTTGTAGCTAGGTCTCTATATATGGACATATTGGACTACACTGCGATGTAGCTACAACCCAGTATATGAATACTTTGGACTAATCTGCCATGTAGCTTGAACTCTGTATATGGAAATGATGCACTACTCTGCCATGCCGCTAGCTCTCTGTGCATGGACATTTTGGACTCCATTGATATGTAGCTAGCTCTCAGTATACGGAAACGTTGGACACATCTGCCATGTACCT
>NW_006409001.1:811784-848177 GCF_000296735.1 Chrysochloris asiatica | reverse complement strand
GTCAACAACAACACGGAATACCGGGTCAAGAGGACTCATGAGTTGGTGTTGGAACTCTGTAACAAATATAAAGGTATGTTTGGAGGTTCGGGGGGTTTATAGCTGGGGAATTTGCAGGAGAATCCAGAAAGCCATGGAGATAGTCCTCTATATATACACATGTTGGACTCATTTGCCATGTAGTTAACTCTCAGTATATGGACATGTTAGACACATCTGCCATGTAGCTAGTACCCTTTATAGAACATGTTGGAGAACTCTACCATGTAGCTAGCTCTCAGCATATTGACATGTTTGCACATCTTCCATGTAGCTAGAACTCTGTATTTGGAAATGTTGCATGACTCTGTCTTGTAGCTAGTTCTCTGTATATGAACATAATGCACTACCCTGCCATGTAGCTAGCTCTCAGGATATAAACATGTTGGACTCACCTGCCATATAGCTCTCTGTATATAGACATGTTGCACTACTCTGCCATGTAGCTAGCTCTCTGTATATAGGCAATTTGGACTCCTTTGCCTGGTAGCTAGCTCTATGTTAATGGATAAGTTGGACTAATCTGTCATGTTGGTAGCTGTCTATATATGAACATATTGGAGTTGTCTGTCATGTAGCTATCTCTCAGTATATGGACACGTTGGATACATCTGCCATGTAGATACTACTCTGTATATGGAAACGATGCACTACTCTGCCATGTAGCTAGCTCTGTGGGCATGGACATTTTCGACTCCCATGACATGTAACTAGATTTCAGTGTATGGACCCGATGGACACATCTGCCATGTAGCTAGAATTCTGTATATGGAAAAGTTGCACTACTATGCCATAGAGCTAGCTTTCTGTATATGGACATTTTGGACTCATCTGCCATGTAGGCAGCTCTCTGTACATGGATATTTTGGACTGTCCGCCAAGAAGGTAGCTCTCTGTATAGGAACATATTGGATTTGTATGCCATGTAGGTAGCTCTCAGTATATAGACACGTTGGACACATCTGCCAAGTAGCTAGAACTCTGTATATGGAAATGTTGCACTACCTTGACATGTAACTAGCCCTCTGTATATGGACATTTTGGATTTTTCTGCCATGTAGCTAGCTCTCTGTACATGGATATGTTGGACAGATCTGCCAAGTAGGTAGTTCTCACTAAATGGACACGTTGGACACATCTGCCATTCAGCTAGAACTGTGTATATGGACATGTTAGACTCCTCTGATATGTAGCTAGCTCTCAGTATATGGACACAGTGGACACATCTGTCATGTAGCTAGAACTCTGTATATGGACATGTTGCACTACTTTGCCATGTAGCTAGCTCTCTGTATATAGACAAGTTGGACGCATCTGCCTTGTAGCTGGTACACTATACATGGAAATGTTTCACAATGCTGCCAATTAGCTAGCTCTCTGTATATGGACATTTTGGAATCGTATGCCATGTAGCTAGCTCTCTGTATATGGATATGTTGTACTAATCTACCAAGTAGGTAGCTCTCTGTATATGAACATATTGGACTTGTCTAACTTGTAGCTAGCTCCCAGTATACGGACACATTTTACACAGCTGCCATGTTGCTGGAACTCTGTATATGGACATGTTGGACTAATCTGTGATGTAGCTAGCTCTCAGTGTATGAACACTTGGGTCTCTTCTGCCATGTAGCTTAAACTCTGTATATCGAAAGGATGCACTATTCTGTCATGTAGGTAGCTCTCTGTATATGGATATTTTGGACTCCTCTGCCATGTAGCCAGCTCTCTGTACATGGTTATGTTGGACTGATCTGCCAAGTAGGTAGTTCTCTGTATATAAACATATTGGAATTGGTGCCATGTAACTAGCTCTCTGTTTATGGATATGTTGGACTCATCTGCCATGTAGCTAGTACCCTGTATATAGACAAGTTGGACTACTCTGTCATATAGCTAGCTCTCAGTATATGGACACTTTGGACACATATGCCATGTAGCTAGAACTCTGTATTTGGAAATGTTGCACTATTCTGACATGTACCTAGCTCTCTGTGTATAGACAAGTTGGACTCATCTGCCTTGTAGCTAGAACTCTGTATATGGTAATGTTGCAGTACAGTGCCATGTAGCTATCTCTCTCTATGGACATTTTGGACTCATCTGCAATGTAGCTAGCTCTCTGTAAATGGATATGTTGGATTTATCTGCCAAGTAGGTAGCTCTCTTTATATGAACATATTGGACTTGTCAGCCATGTAGCTATCGCTCAGTTCATGGACATGTTGGACTCATCTGCCATGTAGCTAGTAACCTGTATATGTACATGTTGTACTACACCATGTAGCTAGCTCTCAGTATATGGACATGTTGGATACATCTGCCATGTAGCTAGAACTATGTACATGGATATGTTGCACGACTCTGCCTTGCAGCTAGCTCTCTGTATATAGATAAATTGGACTCATCTTTCTTGTAGCTTGAACCCTTTATTTGGAAATGTTGCACTACCCTGAAATGTAGCTAGCCCTCTGTATATGGACATTTTGGACTCATCTGCCTTGTAGCTAGCTCATTGTACATGGATACGTTGGACTGATGTGCCAAGTAGGTATCTCTCTTTATATTAATATATTGGAATGTCTACCATGTAGCTAGCTCTCAGTATATAGACACGTTGGACACATCTGCCATGTAGCTAGAACTCTGTATATGGACGTATTGGACTGCTCTTCCATGTAGTTAGCTTTCAGAATATGAATGCTTTGGACTCATTTGTCAAGTAGCTTGAACTCTGTATATGGAAATGATGACTACTTTGCCATGTAGCTAGCTCTCTGTACTTGGACAATTTCCACTCTTCTGACATGTCGCGAGCTCTCTATGCATGGATAATTAGGACTGATCTGTCATGTAGTGAGCTCTCAGTATATGGACACTTTGGACACATCTGCCATGTAGCTAGAAATCTGTCAATGGAATTGTTGCACTACCCTGCCATGTAGTTAGCTCTGTATATAGACAAGTTGGACTCATCTGCCTTGTAGCTACAACTCTGTATCTGGAAATGTTGCATTACCCTACCATGTTTCTAGCTCTCTGTATATGGCCTTTTGGTACTCGTCTGCCATGTAGCTAGCTCTCTGTACATAGATATGTTGGATTGATCTTCCAAGTTGGTAGCTCTCTGTATTTGAACAAATCGGACTTGTCTGCCATGGAGCTAGATCTCAGTATATGGACACGTTGGACACATCTGCCATGTAGCTAGAACTATGTATATGGAAATGTTGCATAGCCCGGCCATATAGCTAGCTCCCTGTATATGAACATATTGTACTTGTCTGCAACGTAGCTAGCTCTAGGTATATGGACACAATCGACATATCAGTCATGTAGCTAGAATTCTGTATATGGAAATGATGGACTACTCTGCTATCTAGGTAGCTCTCTGTGCATGGATATATTAGACTCTTCTGCCATGTAGCTAATTCTCTGTATATGGACGTTTTGGACTCGTCTGGCAAGTAGGTAGTTCTCTGTATATGATAATATTGGACATGTATGCCATGTAGCTAGGTCTCAGTATATGGACACGTTGGACATATCTGCCATGTAGCTGGAACTCTGTATATGGACATGTTGGACTACTCTTCCGTGTAGCAAGCTCTCAGTATATGAACACTTTGGACTCATCGCCATGTAGCTTGAATTCTGTATAAGGAAATGATGCACTACTCTGTCATGTAGCTAGCTCTGTGTTTATGGACATTTTGGACTTGTCTGACATGTAGCTATCTCTGTGTGAATGAACATTTTGGACTGATCTGCCATGTAGCTATCTCTCAGTATATGGTTGGAAACAACTGCCACTTAACTAGAACTCTGTATATGGAAATGTACTACCCTGCCATGTAGTTCGCACTATGTATATAGACAAGTTGGACTCATCTGCCTTGTAGGTAGAACACTGTATATGAATATTTTGGAGTTTTCTGCCATGTAGGTAGCTCTCTGTACATGGATATGTAGGAATGATCTGACAAGTAAGTAGCTCTCTGTGTATGAACATATTGGATTTTTCTGCCCTGTCGCTAGCTCTCAGTTTATGGACATGTTGGACTGATATGCCATGAAGCTAGTACCCTATATATGGACATGTTTTACTACTTTGCCATGTAGCTAGCTCTCAGTACATGGACACGTTGGACTCATCTGCCTTGCAGCTAGAATTTTCAATATGGAAATTTTGTACTACTCTGCCATATAGCTAGCGCTCTGTATATAGATAAGTTGGACTTGCCTTGTAGGTAGAACTCTGTATATGGAAATGTTGCACTATCCTGCCATGTATCTAGCTCTTTGTATATAGACATTTTGGACTCATCTGCCGTGTAACTAGCTCTCTGTACATGGATATGTTGGAGTGATCTTCCAAGTAGATAGCTCTCTATATATGAACATATTGGACTGGTCTGCCATGTAAGTAGCTCTCAGTATATGTACACGTTGGATATATCTGCCATGTAGCTAGAACTCTGTATATGGACATATTGGACTACTCTGCCATGTAGCTATCTCTCAGTATATGAATGCTTTGAACTCATCTGCCATGTAGCTTGAACTCTGTATATGGAAATGATGCACTACTCTTCCATGTAGCTAGCTCTCTGTGTATGGACATTGTGGACTTGTCAGCCATGTAGCTTGCTCTCTGTACATGGATATGTTGCCCTGATCTGCCAAGTAGATGGCTGTCTGTATATGAATATTTTTGACTTGTCTGCCATGTAGCTAGCTCTCCGTATATGGACATGTTGGACTCATCTCCCATGTAGCTAATACCCTGTATATGGATATGTTTTACTACTCTGCCATGTATCTAGCTTTCAGTATATGGACGAGTTGGAGACATCTGCCATGTAGCTAGAACTTTTAATATGGAAATGTGGCACTACTCTGCCTTGTGGCTAGCTCTCTGCATATAGAGAAAGTGGACTCATCTGCCTTGTAGCTAGAACTCTGTATATGGAAATGTTGCACTACTCTGCCATACAGCTAGCCCTCTATATATTGACATTTTGGACTCATCTTCCATGTAGCTACATCTCAGTATATGGACATGTTTGACACATCTGCCATGTAGATACAACTCTGTGTGTGGACATATTGGACTTTGTCTGCCATCTAGATAGCTCTCAGTACATGGCACACATCTGCCATGTAGCTCACACTCTGTATATGGAAATGTTAGACTACTCTGCATTATAACTAGCTGTCAGTATACGGACACTTTGGAATCATCGCCATGTAACTTGAACTCTGCTTATGGAAATGATGCACTACACTTTCATGTAGCTAGCTCTCTGTATATGGACATTTTGGAATTGTCTGACATGTCCCGAGCTCTCTGTGCATGGATATTTTGGATTGATCTGCAATGTAGCTAGCTCTCAGTATATGGACACGTTAGACACATCTGTAATGTAGCTCAAACTCGGTATATGGAAATGTTGTACTACCCTGCGATGTAACTAGCTCTCTGTATATGGACATTTTGGACTTGTATGCCATGTAGCTAGCTCTCTGCACATAGATATGTGGGACTGATCTGCCAAGTAGGTAGCTCTCTATATATGAACATATTGGACTTGTCTGCCAGCTAGCTAGCACTCAGTATATGGACTCATTGGACGCATCTGAAATGTAGCTAGAACTCTGTATATGAAAATGTTGCCCAGCCTGGCCTTCTAGTTAGCTCTCTGCATATGAACATATTTGACTTTTCTGCCATGCAGCTAGCTTTAGGTATATGGACACATTGGACACATCCGACATTTAGCTAGAACTACGTATACGGAATTGTTGCACTACCCTGCCATATAGCTAGCTCTATGTATATAGACAAGTTGGACTCATCTGCCTTGTAGGTAGAACTCTGTATATGGAAATGTTGCAATGCTCTGCCTTGTACCTAGCTCTCTGTATATGGACGTTTTGGACTCGTCTACCATGTAGCTAGCTCTCAGTATATGGACACATTTTACACATCTGCCAAGTAGCTAGAACTCTTTATATGGACATGTGTGACAACTCTGCCTTGTAGCTAGCTCTCAGTATATGAACACTTACAACTCATCGCCATGTAGCTTGAACTCTGTATATGTAAATGATGCACTACTCTGCCATGTAGCTACCTTTCTGTGCATGGATATTTTGGACTGATATGCCATGAAGCTAGCTCTTTGTATATGGACAGGTTGGATACATCTGCCATGTAACTAGAACTATGTATATGGAAATGTTGCACTACCATTCCAAGTAGTTAGCTCTTTGTATATAGACAAGTTGTACTCATCTGCCTTGTAGGTAGAACTCTGTATGTGGAAATGTTGCACTTCCCTGCCATTTAGCTAGCTCTCTGTATATGGATGTTTTGGACTCGTATGCCATGTAGCTAGCTATCTGTATATGGATATGTTGGACTGATCTGCCAAGTAGGTAGCTCTCTGCAGATGAACATTTTGAAGTTGTCTGCCATGTACCTAGCTCTCAGTATATGGACATGTTGGACATTTCTGCCATGTTACTAGAACTCTGTATATAAAAATGTTGCACTACCCTGCCATGTAGCTAGGTCTCTACATATGGACATTTTGGACTTGTCTGCCATGTAGCTAGCTCTCAGTATATGGACACGTTGACACATCTGCCATGTTGCTAGAACTCTGTATATGGAAATGTTGCACTACCCTGCCATATAGCTAGCTCTCTGTATATGAACATATTTGACTTGTCTGACATGCAGCTAGCTCTATGTATATGGACACATTGGACACATCTGACATATAGTTAGAACTCTCTATATGGAAAAGTTTCACTACCTTTCCATGTAGCTAGCTCTCTGTATATGGACATTTTGAACTCATTAGCCATGTAGCTAGCTCTATGTACATGGATATGTTGGACTGATATTACAAGTAGGTAGCTCTCTGTATATGAATATATTGGACTTGTCTGCTATGTTGCTAGCTTTCAGTATATGGACACATTTTACACATCAGCCATGTACCTAGAACTCTTTGTATTGACAGGTTGGACAACTCTGCCATGTAGCTAGCTCTCAGTATATTAACACTTTCGACTAATCGCCATGTAGCTTGAACTCTGTATACGGAAATGATGCACAACTCTGCCATGTAGGTAGCTCTCTGTATATTGACAAGTTGGACACATCTGCCATGTAACTAGAACTATGTATATGGAAATGTGGCACTACCGTGCCATGTAGTTAGCTGTATGTACATAGAAAAGTTGGATTCATCTGCCTTGTAGTTACAACTTTGTATAGGGAAATGTTACACTGCCCTGCCATGTAGCTGGCTATCTGTATATGGACGTTTTGGACTCGTCTGCCATGTAGCTAGCTCTCTGTACATGGATATGTTCAACTGATCTGCCTAGGTAGCTCTCTGCATATGAACATTTTGAAGTTGTCTGCCATGTATCTAGCTCTCAGTATATGGACACGTTGGACACATCTGTCATGTAGCTAGAATTCTGTACATGGAAATTTTGCACTGTTCTGCCATGTAGCTAGCTATCTGTATATGAATATATTGGACTTGTCTACCATGTAGCTAGCTCTCAGTATATGGACATGTTGGACTCATCTGCCATTGAGCTAATTCTCTATATATACACATGTTGGACTCATTTGCCATGTAGTTAACTCTCAGTATATGCACATTTTGGAGTTATCTGCCGTTAAGCTAGTACCCCGTATAGGTACATGTTAGACTACTCTGCCAAGTAGCCAGCTATCATTATATGGACACTTTGGACACATCTGCCATGGAGTTAGTACACTGTATATGGAAGTGTTGCACTACACTGCCATGTGGCTAGCTCTCTGTATATGAACATATTGGACTTGTCTGCCATGTAGTTAGCTTGCAATATATGGACACGTTGGATACATCTGCCATGTAGCTAGAACTATGTATATGGAAATGTATCACTACTCTTCCAAGTAACTAGCTCTCTGTATATAGACAAGTTGGACTAATCTGCCTTTTAGTTAGAACTCTGTATATGGACATGCTGCACTACCTTGCCATGGAGCTGGTTATCTTTATATGGACATTTTGGAATTGACTGTCATGTAGCTAGCTCTTTGTACATGGATATGTCAGACTGATCTGCCAAGTAGGTAGCTCTCTGTATTTGAACATATTGGACTTGTATGCCATGTAGCAAGCTCTCAGTAAATGGACACTTTGGACACATCTGCCATGTATCTAGAACTCTGTATATGGACATATTGGACTACTCTGCCATGTAGCTAGCTCTCAGTATATGAACTCTTTGGACTCATCTGCCATGTAGCTTAAACTCTGTATATGGAAACAATGCACTACTCTGCCATGTAGCTAGCACTCTGTATGTGGACATTTTGCATTCATCTGACATGTCGCAAGCTGTCTGTGCATGAATATTTTGTACTGATATGCCAAGGAGCTACCTCTTAGTATATAAAGCCATTGCACAAATCTGCCATGTAGCTACAATTCTGTATATGGAATTGTTGCAATACCCTGACATGTAGTTAGCTTTCTGTATAAAGACAAGATGGACTCATCTGCCTTGTAGCTAGAACTCTGTATATGGAAAAGTTGCACTAACCTGTCATATAGCTAGTTCTCTGTATATGACCATTTTGTACTGTTATGTCATGTAGCTAGCTGTCTGTACATAGATATGTTGGATGATCTGCCAAGTAGGTAGCTCTCTGTATATGAACTTAATGGACTTATTTGACATTTATCTAGCTCTCAGTATATGGACACGTTGGACACATCTGCCATGAAGCTAGAACCCTGTATATGGAAATGTTGCACTGCCCTGCCATATAGCTAGCTCTCTGTATATGAATATATTGGACTTGTCTACCATGTAGCTAACTCTCAGTATATGCACATTTTGGACTCATCTGCCATTTAGCTAGTACCCAGTATATAGACATGTTGTAGTACTCTGCCATGTAGCCAGCTCTTAGTATATGCAACACTTGGGACTCATCTGCCATGTAGCTTGAACTCTGTATATGGAAATGTTGCACTATTCTGCCATGTAGCTAGCTTTCTGTATATGGACATTTTGTATTAATTTTCCATGTAGCTAGCTCTCTGTACATGGATATGTTGGACTGCTCTGACAGGTAGGTTGTTCTCTGTATATGAACACATTGGACTTGTCTGCCATGTAGCTAGCTCCAAGTCTATGGACTCGTTGGACACATCTGCAATGTAACTAGAACTCTGTATATGGATATGTTGGACTACTCTGCCATATAGCTACCACTCAGTATATGAACACTGTGGACTCACCTGCCATGTATCTTGAACTCTGTATATGGAAATGATGGACTACTTTGCCATGTAGTTAGCTCTCTGAATATGGACAATTTAGACTCATCTGACATGTCGCTAGGTCTCTGTACATGGATGTTTTGGACTGATCTGCCATGTAACTTACTCTCAATATATGGATATGTTGGACTGATCTGTCAAGTATGTAACGCTCTGTATATGTACATATTGGACTTGTCTGCCATGTAGCTAACTCTTAATATATGGACACGTTGGACACAACTGCTATGTAGCTAAAGCTCTGCATATGGAAATCTGCACTACGCTGACATCCAGCTAGCTGTCTGTATATAGACAAGGTGAACTCATCTGCCTTGTAGCTAGAACTCAGTATATTGAAATGTTGCACTACGCTGCCATGTAGCTAGCTCTCTGTATGTGGATATTTTGGACTCATCTTCCATGTAGCTAGCTTTCTGAACATGGATATGTTGGACTGATCTGCCAAGTACATAGCTCCTCTGTATATGAACATATTGGACTTGTTTACCATGTAACTAGCTCCCTGTATATGGACAAGTTGGACTCATCTGCCATGTAGCGGGTAGCCTGTATATGGACATGTTGGACTACTTTTCCATGGAGCTAGCTCTCAGTATACAGACACATTAGACACATCTGTCATGTAGCTAGAACTTTGTTTATGGAAATGTGACACTACTCTGCCATGTAGCTAGCTCTCTCTATATGGACATTTTGGACTCGTCTGCTATGTAGCTGGCTCTCAGTACATGGATATGTTGGACTGATCTGCCAAGTAGGTAGATCTATGTGTATTAACATATTGAACTTGTCTGCCATGCAGCTAGCTCTCAGTATATGTACACATTGGAAACATCTGACATGTAGCTGGAACTCTATATATGGAAATGTTGCACTACACTGCCATGTAGATAGTGCTCTGTATATTGTGGACTCGACTGCCATGTAGCTAGCTCTCTGTACACGGTTATGTTGGACTGATCTGCCAAGTAGATAGCCCTCTGTATATGAACATATTGGACTTGTCTCCATGTAGCTAGCTCCTTGTATATGGACATGTTGGACTTCTCTCCATGTAGCTAGCTCCTTGTATATGGGCATGTCGGACTCATATGCCATGTAGCTAGTAGCCTGTATATGGACATGTTGGAGTACTCTGCCATGTAGGTAGGTCTAAGTATATGGACACATTAAACTCATCTGCCATGTAGCTAAAACTCTGTATATGGAAATGTTGCAATACTCTGTCATGAAGCTAGCTCTTTGTATATAACCCAGTTGGATTCATCTTCCTTGTAGCTAGAATTATGTATATGGAAATGATATACTACCCTCCTATGTACCTAGCTCTCTGTATATGGACATTTTGGACTCGTCTGCCATGTAGCTAGTTCTCTGTACATGGATATATTGGACTGATCTGCCAAGTAGGTAGCTCTCTGTATATGAATATATTGGACTTGCCTGCCATGTAGCTATCTCTCAGTATATGGACACGTCGGAAACATCTGCCATGTAGGTAGAACTCTGTGTATGGAAATGTTACACTACAGTCATGTAGATAGTGCTCTCTATATGGATATTTTGGACTCATCTGCCATGTACCTAGTTCTCTGTACTTGGATATGTTGGACTAATCTGCCAAGTAGGTAGCTCTCTGTATATGAACATATGGTACTTGTCTGTCATGTAGTTAGTTCTCAATATATTGACACGTTTGAAACATCTGCCATGGAGCGAGAACATTTTATATGGAAATGTTGCACTACCCTGCCATGTATTTTCCTCTCTGTATATAGTCAAGATGGACTTATCTGACTTGTAGCTAGAACTCTGTATATGGAACTGTTGCACGACCCTGCCATGTAGCTAGCCCTATGTATATGGACATTTTGGACTTGTCTGCTATGCAGCTACATCTTTGTACATGGATATGTAGGACTGATCTTCCAAGCAGGTAGCTCTCTGTATATGAACATATTGGACCTGTCTGACATGTAGTGTGACCTCCGTATATTGAAACGTTTGACACATCTACCATGTAGATAGACCTCAGTATATAGAAATGTTGCACTACCCTGCCATGTAGCTAGCCCTCTGTATATGAACATATTGGGCTTATCTGCCATGCAGTTAGCTCTCAGTTCATGGACACATTAGACACATCTGCCATGTAGCTAGAAATCTGTATATGGAATTATTGCACTACCCTGCCATGTAGCTAGCTCTCTATATATAGACAAGTTTGACTCATCTGCCTTGTAGCTAGAACATGGTATATAGAAATGTTGCACTATCCTGCCATGTAGCTAACTCTCTGTATATGTACATTTTGGACTCGTCTATCATGTAGCTAGCTCTCAGTATATGGATATGTTTGACTGATCTGCCAAGTAGGTAGCTCTCTGTATATGAGCATATTGGGCTTCTCTGCCATTTTGGTAGCACTCAGTATATGGACACGTTGGACTTATCTGCCTTGTAGCCTAGAACTTTGTATATGGAAATGTTGCCCTACCCTGGCTGTAGCTAGTTCTCTGTATATGGACATTTTGAACTCGTTGGGAAAGTAATTAGCTTCCTGTACATGGATATTTTGGAGTGATCTGCCATTTAGGTAGTTCTCTGTATATGGACATATTGAACATGTCTGCCATGTAGTTATCTCTCAGTATATGGACACGTTGGACACATCTGTCATGTAGCTAGAACTCTGTATATGGACATGTTGGACTACTCTGCCATGTAGCTAGCTTTCAGTATACGAACACTTTCAACTCCTCTGTCATGTAGCTTGAACTCTTTATATGGAAATGATTCACTACTCTGCCATGTTGCTAGCTCTTTTTATATGGACAATTTGGACTTTTCTGACATGTAGCTTGCTCTCTGTACATAGATATTTTGGACTGATCTGCCATGTAGCTAGCTCTCAGTACATGGATATGATGGACTGATCTGCCATGTAGGGAGCTCTCTGTATATGGACATATTTGACTTGTCTACCATTTTGCTAGCTCTCAGTATATGGACACGTTGGACTCATCTGCCTGGTAGCTTGAACACTTTATATGGAAATGTTGCACTACTCGGTCATGTAGCTAGCTCTCTGTATATGGACATTTTGGACTTGTCTGCAACATACATGGATATGTTGGAATAACCTGCCATGTAGGTAGCTCTCTGTATATGAACATATTTGACTTGTTTTCCAAGTAGCTAGCTCTCAGTTTAGGAACACGTTGTACACATATACCATGTAGCTATAACTCTGTATTTGGACATGTAGGACTACTCTGTGATGCAGCTAGCTTTCAGCATATATACACTTGCGACTCATCTGCTATGTAGATTGAATTCTGTATTTGGAAATGATGCACTACTCTGACATGTATTTAGTTTTCTAAATATGGACTTTTTAGACTTGTCTGACATGTAGCTAGCTCTCTGTGCATGGATATTATGGACTGATCTGCCATGTAGCTAGCTCTCAGTTTACGGATATGTTGGACCCATCTGCCAAGTAAGTAGCTTTCTGTATATGAACACATTCAACTTTTCTGCCATATAGCTAGGACTCAGGATATGGACACGTTGGACACATTTGCCATGTAGCAAAAATATTGTATATGGAAATGTTGCACTACCCTGCCATGTAGTTAGCTCTCTACATATAGACAAGTTGGACTCATCAGCCTTGTAGCTAGAACTCTTTATATGCATATGTTACACTACCTTACCATGTAGCTAGATATCTTTATATGGACATTTTGGACTTGTCTGCCATGTAGCTAGCTGCCTGTACATGGTTATGTTGGACTGATCTGCTAAACAGGTAGCTCTCTGTATATGAACATTTTGGAGTTGTCTGCCACGAAGCTAGCTCTCAGTGTATGGACACATTGGACACATCTGCCATGTAGCTAGTACTATTTACATGGAAACGTTGGACTAGTCTGCCATGTAACTAGCTCTCAGTATATGAACACTTTGGACTCATCTGCCTTGTAACTTGAACTCTGTATATGGAAATGATGCACTACTCTGCCTTGTAGCTAGCTCTCTGAATATAGACCCTCTGGACTTCTCTGACATGTAGCTAGCTCTCTGTGCATGGATATTTTGGACTACACTGCCATGTAGCTAGCTCTCAGTATATGAACACTTTGGACTCATCTGCCATGTAGCTTGACCTCTGCATATGGAAATGATGCACTATTCTGCCATGTAATAAAAACGCTGTATATGCACATTTTGGACTCGTCTGAATAGTAGCTAGAACTCTATACATGTATATGTTGCACTAATCTGCCAAGTAGATAACACATTGTACTTGTCTGCCATGTAGCTATCTCTCAATATATTGGCCCATTTGACCCTTCTGCCATGAAGCCAGAACTCTTTATATGGAAATGTTGCACTATCCTGCCATGTAGTTAGCTCTCTGTATATAGACAAGATTGACTCAACTGCCTTGTAGATAGACCTCTGTATAAGGAAATGTTGCACTACTCTGCCATGTAGCTAGCTATCTGTATATGAACATATTGGATTTTCTGCCATGTAGCTAACTCTCAGTATATGGACATGTTGGATTCATCAGCCAGGGAGCTAGTCCTATATATATAGACATGTTGGACTCAATTGCCATGTAGGTAACTCTTAATATAAAGACATATTATCTGCCATGTAGCTAGTATCATGTATATGAACATATTGGACTTGTCTGCCAGATAGGTAGCTCTCAGTATGTGAACATTTTAGACACATCTGCCATGTAGCTATAACGCTGTACATGGAGATGTTCCACTAACCTGCCATGTAGTTAGCTCTCTGTATATGGACATTTTGGAATTGTCAGCCATGGAGCTAGCTCTCTATACATGGATATGTTGGACTGATCTGTCAACTATGTAGCTCTCTGTATATGAACATATTGGAATTATCTGCCATGTAGCTAGCTCTCAGTATATGGACACATTGGACACATCTGCCATGTAGCTAGAACTCTGTATATGGAAATGTTGCACTACTCTGCCATATAGCTAGTTCTCTGTATAAAGACAAATTGGATTCATCTGCCTTGTAGCTAGAACATTGAATATGGAAATGTTGCACTACACTGCCATTTAGCTAGCTCTCTGTATATGGACAATTTGGATTTGTCTGCCATGAAGCTAGATCTCTGTACATGGATATGTTGGACTGATCTGCCAAGTAGGTAGCTCTCTGTATATGAACATATTGGACTTGTCTGCCATGTAGCTAGCTCCCAGCATATTGACACATTGGACACATCTGCCATGTACCTAGAACTCTGTATATGAAAATGTTGCACCTCTCTGCCATGTACCTAGCTCCCTGTATATAGACAAGTTGGACTCATCTGCCTTGTAACTAGAACTCTGTATATGGAAATGTTTCAATACCCTGCCATGTAGCTACTCTGTGTATAGACATTTTGGACTCTTCTGCCATGTAGCTAGCTCGCTGTACAATGAAATTTTGGACTGATCTGCCAAACAGGTAGCTCTCTGTATATGAACATACTGGACTTGTCTGCCATGTAGCTAGCTCTTATTGTATGCAAAACTTGGCACTCATCTGCCATGTAGCTGGCACTCTGTTTATTGAAATGATGCACTACTCTGCCATGTAGCTAGTTATCTGTGCATGGACAATTTAGACTCATCTGCCGTGTAGCTAACTCTCAGTATATGGACACGTTGGACTCATCTGCCTGGTAGCCAGAACTCTGTATATGGAAATGTTGCACTACCCTGCCATGTAGGCAGCTCTCTGTATAAGAACATATTGGACTTGTCTGCCATGTAGGTATAACTCTGTATATGTAAATGTTGCACTACTCTGCCTTGTGGTTACCTCTCTGTATATAGACAAGTTGGACTCATATGCCTTGTAGTTGGAACTCTGTATATGGAAATGTTGCAGTACCCAGCCATGTACCTAGCACTATACATATGGACATTTTGGACTTGTCTGCCATATAGCTAACTCTCTGTACATAGATATGTTGGGCTGATCTGCAAGTCAGTAGCTCTCTGCATATAAACATATAGGACTTTTCTGCCATGCAGCTAATTCCCAGTATATGGACACGTTGGACACGTCTGCCAGGTAGCCATACCTCTTTATATGGACATGTGGGACTACTCGGCTATGTGGCTAGCACTCAATATATGGACACTGTGGTCTCATCTGCCATTTACCATGAATCTGTATATGGAAATGATTCACTACTCTGCCATGTAGTTAGCTCTCTGTAAAAGGACAACTTGGACTCGTCTATCATGTAGCCAGCTCTCTGTACGTGGATATGTTGGACTGATCTGCCAAGTATGTAGCTCTCTGGATATGAACATATTGGACTTGTTTTCCATGTAGCTAACTCTCAGTATATGGACACGTTGGACACATCTTCCATGTATCTAGAACTCTGTATATGTAAATGTTGCAGTACCCTGCCATGTAGCTATCTCTCTGTATATAGACAAGGTGGACTCATCTGTCTTGTAGCTAGAACTCTGTATATAGAATTGTTGCACTATCCTGCCATGAAGCTAGGTCTCTTTATGTGGACATTTTGAACTCATATGCCATGTACATGGAGATATGCTGGACTGATCTGTTAAGTACGTAGCTCTTTGTATATGAACATATTGGAATTGTCTGCCATGTAGCAAACTCTCAGTATATGGACACGTAGGACTCATCTACTCTATAGCAAGAACTTTGAATATGGAAATGTTACACTACCCTGCCATGAAGTTAGCTCTCTGTATATAGAAAAGTTGAACTCATCTGCCTTGTAGCTAGAACTCTGTCTATGGAAATGTTGCATTGCCCTGCCATGTAGGTAGATTTCGGTATATAGAGATTTTGAACTCGTCTGCCACGTAGCTAGCTCTCTGTACATGGATAAAATAGACTGATCTGCCAAGTAGGTAGCTCTCTGTATATGACCATATTGTACATGTTTGACATGTAGGTAGCTCTCAGTATATGGATAAGTTGGACTCATCTGCCTTGGAACTAGAACTCTCTATGTGGACATGATGCACTACTCTGCCATGTAGCTAACT
Organism: Chrysochloris asiatica; assembly: GCF_000296735.1. Taxonomy (NCBI): domain Eukaryota; kingdom Metazoa; phylum Chordata; class Mammalia; order Afrosoricida; family Chrysochloridae; genus Chrysochloris; species Chrysochloris asiatica. The sequence continues at coordinate 831,682 of NW_006409001.1, read as the reverse complement.
CTCAGTATATGGATATGTTGGACACATCTCAGTGTATGGGCATTTTGGACTCATCTGCCATGTAGCTAGCTCCTGTAAATCGGTATGTTGGACTGATCTGCCAAATAGGTAGCTCTCTGATATATGAACATATTGTCCTTGTCTGCCATGTAGGTAGCACTCAGTATATGGACATATTGGACACATCTGCCATCTAGTTAGAACTCTGTATATGGAAATGTTGCACTGCACTGCCAGGTAGCTAGCTCCCTGTATATGTACGTTTTGAACTCTTCTGCCATGCATGTAGCTCTCTGTACATGGATACGTTGGACAGATCTGCCACATAGGCAGCTCTCTATATAAGAACATATTGGACTTGTTTGCCATGTAGCTAGCTCACAGTATGTGAAAATGTTGGACAAATCTGCCATGTAGGTATAACTCTGTATATGTAAAGGTTGCACTACTCTGCCTTGTGGTTACCTCTCTGTATATAGACAAATTGGACTCATCTGCCTTGTAGTTGGAAATCTGTATATGGAAATGTTGCACTACCCTGCCATGTATCTAGCACTATATATATGGACATTTTGGACTCGTATGCCATATAGCTAACTCTTTGTACATGAATATGTTGGACTGATCTGCCAAGTAGGTAGCTCTCTGCATATGAACATATTGGATTTTTCTGCCATGCAGCTAATTCCCAGTATATGGACATGTTTGACACGTCTGCCAGGTAGCCATACCTCTTTATATGGACATGTTGGACTACTCGGCCATGTAGCTAGCACTCAATATATGGACAATGTGGACTCATCTGCCATTTACCATGAACTCTGTATATGGAAATGATGCACTACTCTGCCACGTAGTTAGCTCTCTGTATATGGATATTTTGGACTTGTCTGCCATGTAACCAGCTCTATGGACATGGATATGTTGGACTGATCTGCCATGTAGGTAGCTCTCTGGATATGAACATATTTGACTTATCTGCCATGTAGATAGCTCTCAGTATAAGAACACTTTGGACACATCTGCCATGTACATAGAACTCTGTATATGGACATATTGGACCTCTCTGTCATGTAGCTAGCTCTCAGTATATGAATACTTTGGACTCATCTGCCATGTCGCTTGACCTCTGTGTATGCAAATGATGCGCTACTCTGCCATGTAGCTAGCTCTCTATATATGGACATTTTGGACTTGTCTGACATGTAGCTAGCTCTCCTTGCATGGATATTTTGGACTGATCGGCCATGTACCTAGTTCTCAGTATTTGGATATGTTGGACACATCTGCCATGTAGCTAGAATTCTTTACAAGGATATGTTGGTTTGATAATCCAAGTAGACACCTCTCTGTATATGAACTTATTGGACTTGTCTGCCATGTAGCTATATCCCAATATATGGATATGTTGGACTAATCTTTCATGTAGCACATATCTTGTATATGGACACGTTGGACTGATCTGCCATGTAGATAGCTTTCAGTATATGGCCACATTGGACACATCTGCCATTTAGCTAGATATCTATATATGGAAATGATGCACTACCCTGCCGTGTAGCTAACTCTTTGTAAACGAACATATTGGACGTGTCTGCCATGTGGTTAGCTCTCAGTATATGGACATGTTGGACACATCTGCCATTTGGTTAGAACTCTGTATTTGGAAATGTTACACTACCCTGCCATGTAGCTAGCTCTCTGGATATGGACATTTTGGACTCATCTGCCATGTAGCTAGCTCACTGTACATGGTTATGTTGGACTGATCTGAAAAGTAGGTAGCTCTCTGTGTATGAGCATATGGGACTTGTCTGCCTGGTAGCTAGCTCTCAGTATATAGACATGTTGGACTCTACTGCCATGTAGCTAGAACTCTATATATGGAAATGTTGCACTACACTGCCATGTAACTAGCTCTCTGTATACGGACATTTTGGACTCGTCAGTCATGTAGCTAGCTCTCTGTACATGGATATGTTGGACTGATCTGCCAAGTAGGTAGGTCTCTGCATATGATCATATTGAACTTGTCTGCCATGTAGCTAGCTCTAAGTATATGGACACGGTGGACACATCTGCCATGTTCCTAGAACTCTGTATATGGACATGTGGGACTTCTCTGCCATGTAGCTAGCTCTCAGTATATGAACACTTTGGACTCATCTGCCATGGCGCTTGACCTTTGTATATGCAAATGATGCACTACTCTGCCATGTAGCTATCTATCTGTATATGGACATTTTGGACTTGTCTGACATGTAGCTAGCTCTGAGTGTGTGGATATTTTGGACTGATCTGCCATGTACCTAGTTCTCAGTGTATGGATTCATTGGACACATCTGCCATGTAGCTAGAATTCTTTACAAGGATATGTTGGATTGATCACCCAATTAGACAGCTTTCTGTATATGACCATATTTGATTTGTCTTCCATGTAGCTATCACCCAATATATGGACATGTTGGACTCATCTTTCATGTAGCAAGTACCTGGTATATGGACACGTTGGAATGATCAGCCATGTAGATAGCTCTCAGTATATGGACATGTTGGACACATCTGCCATGTAGCTAGATGTCTGTATATGGAAATGATGCACTACCCTGCCATGTTGCTAACTCTTTGTAAATGAACATATTGGACGTGTCTGCCATGTGGTTAGCTCTCAGTATATGGACACGTTGGAAACATCTGCTATGTATCTAGACCTCTGTATATGGAAATGTTACACTACCCTGCCATGTAGCTAGCTTTCTGTATATGGACATTTTGGACTCGTCTGCCATGTAGATAGCTCACTGTACAGGGTTATGTTGGAGTGATCTGAAAATAGGTAGCTCTCTGTGTATGAACATATTGGACTAGTCTGCAATGTAGCTAGCTGTCAGTATATGGACACGTTGAACACATCTTCCATATAGCTAGAACTCTGTATATAACAACGTTGCACTTCCCTGCCATGTAGCTAGTTCACTGTATATAGACAAGTTGAACTCATCTGCATTGTAGCTAGAACTTTGTATATGGAAATGTTTGACTACCCTGCCATGCAGCTAGCTCTCTGTATATGGACATTTTGAATTTTTCTGCCATGTAGCTAGATCACTGTATATGGATATGTTGGACTTATTTTCCAAGTATATAGCTCTCTGTATATGGACCCATTGGACAAATCTGCCATTTAGCTAAAACTCTGTATATGGAAATTTTGCACTACACTGCCATGTATTTTGCTCTCTGTACATAGACATTTTTGACTCATCTGCCATGATGATATCTCTCTGTACATGGTTATGTTGGAATGATCTGCCAAGTAGGTAGCTCTCTGTATATGAATATATTGGACTTGTCTGCCATGTAGCTACCTCTCAGTATATGGACATGGTGGACTGATCTGCCATTTCTCTAGTACCCTGTATATGGACATGTTGGACTAGTCTGCCATGTAGCTAGCTGTCAGTATAAGGACATGCTGAACACATCTGTGATGGACCTAGAACTCTGTATATGAAAATGTTGCACTACTCTGCCATGTAGCAAGCTCTCTGTATATAGACAAGTTGGACTCATCTTCCTTGTAGCTAGAACTCTGTATATTGAAATGTTGCACTACTCTGCCATAAAGCTAACTCTCTGTATATGGACATTTTGGATTTGTCTGCCATGTAGCTAGCTCTCTGTACATGGATATGTTGGACTCATCTGCCTTGTAGCTAGTTACTTGTATTTGGACATGTTTGACTACTCAGCCATGTAGCTAGCCCTCAGTATTTGGACATGTTGGACACATTTGCCATGTAGCTAGAACTCTGTATATGGAAATTTTGAACTACTCTGTCATGTTGCTACCACTCTTTATTAGACAAGTTGGGCAAATCTGCCTTATAGCTAGAACTCTTTATATGGAAATGTTGCACTACCCTCCCATATAAAGAGCTCTCTGAATATGTACATTTTGAACTCGTCTGCCATGTAGCTACCTCTCCCTACATTGATATGTTGGCCAGATCAGTCAAGTAGTTAGGCCTCTGAATATGAATATTGGACTTGTCTGCCATGTAGCTAACTCTCAGTATATGAACTCATTAAACTCATCTGCCATGTAGCTAGAACTTTGAATATAGAAATGTTGCTCTACTCTGCCATGTAGTTAGCTCTTTGTATATAGAAAATTAGACTCATCTGCCTTTTAGCTAGAACACTGTATATGTAAATGTTGCATTACCATGTCCTGTAGCTAAGTCTCTGTATATGGAAATTCTGGATTTGTCTGCCACATAGCTAGCTCACTGTACATGGATATGTTAGACTGATCTGCCAAGTTGGTAGCATTCTGTATATGAACATATTGGAATTGTCTGCCATGGAGTTAGCTGTCAGTACATGAACACTTTGGACTCATCTCCATGTAGCTAGAACTCTGTATATGGAAATGTTACACTTCCCTGCCATGTAGGTAGCTCACTGTATATGGACATTTTGGACTTGTGTGCCACATACCTAGCTCACTGTACATGGATATGCTGGACTGATCTGCCAAGTAGGTAGCTCTCTGTATATGAACATATTGGAATTGTCTGCCATGGAGTTAGTTGTCAGTACATGAACACGTTGGACTCATCTGCCATGTAGCTAGTACCTTGTACATGGACATGTTGGACTAGACAGCCATGTAGCTAGCTCTCAGAATATGGACACATTGTACACATATGCAATGTAGCTAGAACTCTTAGTATGGAAATGTTGCACTACTCTGTCATGTAGCTAGCTCTCTGTATATAGACAGGTTGGACTCATCTGCCATGTAGCTAGAACTCTGTATATGGCAATGTTGCAATACCCTGCCATGAAGCTAGCTCTCTGTATGTGGACATTTTGGACTTTTCTGCTATGTAGCTAGCTCTCTGTACATGGATATCTTGGACTGATCTGCCAAGTAGGAAGTTCTCTGTATATGAACATATTGTACTTGTGTGCCATGTAGATAGCTCTCAGTATATGAACACAGTGGACACATTTGGCATGTAGCTAAAACTCTGTATATGGACATGTTGGAATACTCTGCCAAGTAGCTAGTGCTCAGTATATGAACACTTGGGACTCATCTGCCATGTAACTTGAACTCTGTGTATGGAATGATGCACTACTTGGTCATGTAGCTGGCTCTCTGTGCATGGACCTTTTGGACTCGTCAAACATGTAGCTAGCTCTAAGTATATGGACACATTGGACATATCTGCCATGTAGCTAGATCTCTGTATATGGAAATGTTACACTACCCTTCCACGTTGTCAGCTGTCTGTATATAGACAAGTTGGATTGATCTTTTCTGTAGCTAGAACTCTGTATATGGAAATATTGCACTACATTGCCATGTAGCTACCTCTCTGTATATGGACATTTTGGGCTCTTCTGCCATGTAGATAGCTCTCTGTACATGGATATGTTGAACTGATCCGCCAAGTAGGTAGCTCCCTGTATGTGAACATATTGGACTATTCTGCCATTCAGCTAGCTCTCAATATATGGACATGTTGGACTGGACTCATCTGCCATGTAGGTAGCTCTCAGTATATGGACACATTGGACATATCTACCATGTAGCTAAAACTCTTTATATGGAAATGTTGCATTACTCTGCCATGTAGCTAGCTCTCTGTATATGGACATTTTGGAATCATCTGTCATGTAGCTACCTTTCTGTACATGGATATATTGGATTGATCTGCTAAGTAGGTAACTCTCTGTATATGAACATATTGAACTTCTCTGCCATGTAGGTAGCTCTCAGTACATGGATATGTTGGACATATTTTCCCTTTAGCTAGAACTCTGTATATGGGAATGTTGCACTACCCTGCCATGTAGCTAACTTTCTGCATATGAATATATTGGACTTGTCTGCCATGTTGTTAGCTTTCAGTATATGGACATGTTGGACTCATTAGCCAGGGAGCGAGTCCTCTATATATACACATGTTGGTCTCATTTGCCATGTAGTAAACTCTCAGTATATGGACATGTTGGAATCGTCTGCCATGTTACTAGCTCTGTGTACTTGGATATGTTGGACTGATCTGCCAAGTAGGTAGCTCTCTGAATACGAACATATTGGACTTGTCTGCCATGTAGCTAGTACGCAGTATATGGACATGTTGCACTACTCTGTCAAGTAGGTAACTCTCAATATATGGACACGTTGGACTCAACTGCCTTGTAGCTAGAATTATGTATATGGAAATGTTGCACTACCCTTCCTGTAGCTAGCTCTCTGTATATGAACATATTGGACTTTTCTGCCATGTAGTTAGCTCTCAGTATATGGACATGTTGGACTCATCTGCCAAGTAGGTAGCTGTCAGTACATGGATATGCTGGACTGATCTGCTAAGTAGGTAGCTCTCTGTATATGAACATATGGAACTTGTCTTTCATGTAGCTAGCTCTCAGTACATATGTATGTTGGAATCATCTCCCATTTAGCTAGTATCCTGTACATGGACATGTTACTCTACTCTGCCATGTAGCTAACTCTCTGTAAATAGACAAGTTGGACTCAATTGTCTTGTAGCTAGAACTCTGTATATCACATGTTGCTCTACCCTGCCAAGTAGCTAGCTCTCTCTATATATATAGACATAAAATATGTATATTTTGAACTCGTCTGCAATGTAGCTAGATCACTATACATGGGTATGTTGGACTGATCTGCCAAGTAGGCAGCTCTCTGTATATGAACATATTGGACTTGTCTGTCATGTCACTAGCTCTCAGTATATTGAAACGTTTGACAAATCTGCTATGAATCTAGAACTCTGTATATCGAAATGTTGCACTTCTCTGCCATGTAGCTAGCTCTCTGTATATAGACATATTGTACTCATCTGTCTTGTAGCTAGAACTCTGTATACTGATATTTTGTACTGATCTGCCAAGTAGGTAGCTCTCTGTATATGAACATATTGGGCTTTCCTCCATGTAGTTAGCTTTCATTATATGGACATATTGGACACATCTGCCTTGTAGCTAGAAGCCTGTATATGGAAATTTTGCACTGCTCTGCCATATAGCTAGTTCTCTGTATATTGACAAGATCTGCCTTGTAACTAGAACACTCTATATTGAAATGTTGCACTACCCTGCCATGTAGCTAGGTCGCTGTATATCGACATTTTGGATTCATCTTCCATGTAGCTAGCTCTTTGCACATGGATATGTTAGATTGATCTGCCAATTGGGTAGCTCTCTGTATATGAACATATTGGATTTGTCTGCCATGTAGCTAGCTCTCAGTATATGGACACGTTGGACACATCTGCCATGTAGCCAGAACTCTGTATATGGACATGTTGTACTACTCTGCCATGTACCTATCTCTCAGTATATGAACACTTTGAACTCGTCTGAATATAAATTTAACTCTGTATATGGAAATGTTGCACTAACCTGCCATGTAGCTACTCTGTATGTGAACATTTTGGACTTGTCTGCCATGTAACTAGCTCTCAGTATTTGGACATGTTGGACTCATCTTCCATGTAACTAATACCCTATATATGGTCATGTTACACTACTCTGCCATGTAGCTAGCTCTCTGATTATAGACAAATTGGACTCATCTGCTTTGTAGCCTGAACCCTGTATATGGAAATGTTGCACTACCTTGCCATGTAGCTAGCTCTCTGGAGATGGATATGTTGGACTGATTTGCTAAGTAGGTAGCTCTCTGTATAAGAACATATTGGATTTCTCTACCATGTATCTAGCTCTCAGCACTCCCCTACATTGTAGCTAGCTCTCTGTATATGAAAATTTTGGATTCATCTGCCATGTAGCTAGCTCGCTGTACATGGAAATGTTGCACTACCCTGCCATGTAGATAACTTTCTGTATATGAACGTATTGGACTCATCTGACATGTAGCTAGAACCCTGTGTATGGACATGTTGGACTACTCTGCCATGCACCTAGCTCTCAATATGTGAACACCTTGGACTCATCTGCCATGTATCTTGAACTCTGTATATGTAAATGATGTGCTACTCTCCCATGTAGCTAGCTCTCTCTATATAGACAATTTGGACTCATACGTCTTGTAGCTAGTACCCTGTATATGGACATGTTGGAATACTCTGCCATATAGCTAGCTCTCAGTATATGAACATGTTGGACATATCGGCAATGTAGCCAGAATTCTGTACATCGAAATGATGCACTAATCTTCCATTTAGCTAGCTCTCTGTTTATGGACATTTTGGACTCGTCTGACATGTAGCTAGCTCTCTGTACATGGATATGTTGGACTGATCTGCCATGTAGCTAGCTCTCTATATATGAACATATAGGACTTGTCTGTCATGTAGCTAGCGCTCAGTATAGGGACACGTTGGACACATCTGCCACGTAGCTTGAACTCTGTATATGGAAATGATGCACTACTTTTCCATGTAGCTATCTCTCTGTACATGGATATTTTGGACACATCTGCCATGTAGCTACAACTCTGTATATGGAAATGTTGTACTACACTGCCATGTAGCTAGCTCTCTATGGACATTTTGGACTTGTCTGCCATGTAGCTTGATCTCTGTACATGGATATGTTGGACTGATCTGCCAAGTAGGTAGCTCTCTCTATATGTTCATATTGGACTTGTCCGCCATGTAGCTAGCACCTTTATATGGAAATGTTGGAGTACTGTGCCATGTAGCTATCTCTCAGTATATGAACACTTTGGACCCATCTGCCATGTAGCTTGAACTGTGTATATGGAAATGTTGCACTACTCTGCCATATAGATAGCTCTCTGTATATGAACATATTGGACTTCTCTGCCATGTAGCTAGGTCTCAGTATATGGACTTTTTGGACTCATCTGCCATGTAGCTAGTGCCCTGTATATGGACATGTCAGACTACTCTGCAATGTAGCTGTTGTTGTTGTTGTTAAGGGCCGCTTATTCGGTTCTGAACCATTGCGACCCTGTACAAGGTTTCCGAGGGTGGACTCATCTGCCATGTAGCTAGTGCCCTGTATATGGACATGTCAGACTACTCTGCAATGTAGCTGTTGTTGTTGTTGTTAAGGGCCGCTTATTCGGTTCTGAACCATTGCGACCCTGTACAAGGTTTCCGAGGGTGGACTCATCTGCCATGTAGCTAGTGCCCTGTATATGGACATGTCAGACTACTCTGCAATGTAGCTGTTGTTGTTGTTGTTAAGGGCCGCTTATTCGGTTCTGAACCATTGCGACCCTGTACAAGGTTTCCGAGGGTGGACTCATCTGCCATGTAGCTAGTGCCCTGTATATGGACATGTCAGACTACTCTGCAATGTAGCTGTTGTTGTTGTTGTTAAGGGCCGCCTAGTCGGTTCCGAACCATTACGACCCTGTACAAGGGAGTAGAAAGCCTCATCTTTCTGCCGCGGAGAGGCTGGTAGTTTCGAACAGCTAACTGTATGGTTCGCAGACTGATTCGTAACTGCTACGCTACCAGAGCTCCAAGTCTCTTTATATGGACATTTTGGACTCTTATGCCATGTAGCTAGCACTCAGTGTAGGGACACTTTGAACACATCTGCCATGTAGCTAGAACTCTGAATATCGACATGTTGCACTATTCTTCCATGTAGACAGCTCACTGTATATAGACAAGTTAGACTCATCTGCCTTGTAGCTAATACCCTGTATATGGACATGTTGGACTACTCTGCCATGCAGCTAGCTCTCGGTATATGGATTCTTTGGAGTCGTCTGTCATGTAGCTAGTTCTCTGTACATGAATATGTTGGACTGATACTCCAAGTAGGTAGTTTTCTGTATATGATCATATTGGACTTGTGTGACATTGTTGCTATCTCTCAGTATATGGACATGTTGGACTCATCTGACATGTAGCTAGTGCTCTGTATATGGAAATGTTGCGCTACTCTGCAATGTAGCTAGCCCTCTGTATATAGACAAGTTGGACTCATCTAACTTGTAGCTAGAACTCTGTATAAGAAAATATTGCACTACCCTGCCATGAAGCCAGCTCTCTGTATATAGACGTTTTGGACTGGTGTGCCATATAGCCAGCTCTCTGTACATGGATATGTTGGACTGATCTGCCAAGTAGGGAGCTCTCTGTATATGAACATATTGGACTTGTCTGCCATGTAGCTAGTACTCTTTATATGGACATGTTGTGCTACTCTGCAATGTAGCTAGCTCTCATTATATGAACATTTTGGACTCATCTGCTATGTGGTTTGAACTGTGTATATGGAAATGATGCACTACTCTGTCATGTAGCTAGCTCTTTGTATATAGACAAGTTGGACTCATCTGCCTTGTAGCTAGTACCCTGTATATGGACATGTTGAACTATTTTGCTATGTAACTAGCTCTCAGTATATGGACATGTTGGACTCATCTAAAATGTAGCTAGTACACTATATATGGACATGTTGAAGTACCCTGCTATTTAACTAGCTCTCAGTATATGGACACTTAGAACACATCTGTCATGTAGCTAGAACTCTGTATACGGAAATGTTGCTCTACTATGCCATGTAGCCAGTACTCTGTATGTAGACAAGTTGGCCTCATCTGCCTTGTAGCTAGTCATCTATATATGTAAATGTTGCACTACTCTGTCAAGTAGCTAGCTCTCTGTATATAGACAAGTTAGACTCATTTGACATGTAGCTAGTAACCTGTATATGTACATGTTGGACTACTCTGCTATGTAGCTAGCTCTCTGTATATGGATATTTTGGACTCGTCTGCCATGTGTCTAGCTCTCTGTACATGGATATGTTATACTGATCTGCCAAGGAGTTAGCTCTCTGTATAGGAACATATTGGACTTGTCTGCCATGTATCTAGCTTTAAGTATATGGACACGTTGAACACATCGGCCATGTAAAAAGAACTCTCTGTATGTAAATGTTGCACTACTCTGCCATGTATCCTGTTCACTGTATATAGACAAGTTGGATTCATCTGCCTTGTAGCAAGAACTCTGTATATGGAAATGTTGCACTACTCTGCCATGTAGCTAGCTCACTTTATATGAACTTATCTGCCATGTAGTTAGCTCTCAGTATATGGACATGTTGAACTCATCTGCCTTGTAGCTAGTACCTTGTATATGTACATGTTGGACTGCTCTGCGATGTACCTAGCTCTCTGTATATGGACATTTTGGACTTATCTGCCATCTCTCTAGATCTCTGTTCATGGATATGTTGGACTGATCAGTCAAGTAGGTAGCTTTCTGTATATGAACATAATGGACTTGTTTGCCATTTAGCTAGAACTCTTTATATGGAAATGTGACACCACAGTGCCATGTATTAGCTTTATGTATATGAACACTACACTGCCATGTAGCTAGTACTCTGTATATGGAAATGTTGGACTACTCTGCCATGTAACTAGCTCTTAGTATAGGGACACGTTGGACACATCTGCCATGTACCTAGAAATCTGTATATGGACATGTTGGACTACTCTGCATTTAGCCAGCTCTCTGTATATAGGCATGTTGGACTCATCTGTATTGTAGCTAGTTCTCTATATATGGAAATGTTGCAGTACTCTGTCATGTAGCTAGCTATCTGTATATGAACACTTTGGACCCATCTGCCATGTAGCTTGAACTGTGTATATGGAAATGTTTCACTACTCTGCCATATAGCTAGCTCTCTGTATATGAACATATTGGATTGTCTGCCAAGTAGCTAGCTCTCAGTATATGGACATGTTGGCCTCATCTGCCATGTAGCTAGTACCCTGTATATGGACATGTTGCACTAGTTTGCCATGTAGATAACACTCAGTATATGAATACTTAAGATTCATCTGCCATGTTGCTTGAACTGTGTATATGGAAATGATGCACTACTCTGCCATATATCTAGCTCTCTGTATATAGACAAGTTAGACTCACCTGCTTTGAAGCTAGTACCCTGTATATGGACATGGTGGACTACTCTACCATGTAGCTAGCTCTCTGTATATGGACATTTTGGACTCGACTGCCATGTAGATAGATCTCTGTACATGCATATGTTGGACTGATCCTCCAAGTAGGTAGTTTCCTATATATGAACATACTGGACTTGTCTGACATGTAGCTAACTCTCAGTATATGAACCTGTTGGACTCCTCTGACATGTAGCTAGTAGCCTGCATATGGACATGTTGAACTACTCTACTATGTAGCTAGCTCTCAGTATATGAACACGTTGGAGACATCTGCCATGTAGCTAGATCTCTGTATAGGGAAATGTTTCCCTACTCTGCCATGTAGACAGATCTCTGTATATATACAAATTGGACTCATCTGACTTGTAACTAGAACTCTGTATATGGAAATGCTGCAGTACTCTGTCATGTACCTAGATCTCTGTATATGAATACATTGGACTTGTCTGCTACGTAGCTAGCTTTCAGTATATGGACACGTTGAACACATCTGCCATGTATCTAGTACCCTGTATATGGACATGTTGCACAACTCAGCCATGTATATTGCTATAAGTATATGAACACTTTGGAATCATCTGCTGTGTAGCTTGAACTGTGTATATGGAAATGATGCCCTACTCTGCTATGTAGCTAGTTCTCTGTATTTAGACAAGTTAGACTCATCTGCCTTTTTGCTAGGACCATGTATATGGACATGTTGGACTACTCTGCCATGTATCTAGCTCTCTGTACATGGATATGTTGGACTGATCTATCAAGGAGGTAGCTCTGTATATGAACATATTGGACTTGTCTGCCATGTAGCTAGCTCTCAGTATAGGGACACGTTGGGCACATTTACCATGTAGCTAGAACTCTGTATATGGACATGTTGCACTACTCTGCCATGTAGCCAGCTATCTGTGTATAAACAAGTTGGATTCATGTGCCTTGTAGCTAGACCTCTGTATATGTAAATGTTGCACCACTCTGACTGTTGCTAGCTCTCTGTATATGAACATATTGGACTTCTGTGCCATGTAGCTAATACCCTGTATATGGACATGTTGCACTACTCTGCCATGTAGGTAGCTCTCATTATATGAACAATTTGGACTCATCTGCCATGTGGCTTGAACTGTGTATATGGAAATGATGCACTACTCTGCCATGTAACTAGCTCTCTGTATATAGACAAGTTAGACTCATCTGCCTTGTAGCTACAACCCTGTATATGGACAAGTTTGACTACTCTGCCATGTAGCTAGCTCTCTGTATATGAACATATTGGACTTGTCTGCCATGTAGCTTACTCTCAGTATATGGACAGGTTCAACTCATCTGCCATGTGGCTAGCACCCTGTATATGGACATGTTGCACTACTCTGCCATATACATTTTGCTCTAAGTATAAGAACACATTGGGCTCATCTGCCATGTAGCTTGATCTGTGTATATGGAAATGATGCCCTACTCTGCCATGTAGCTAGCTCTCTGTATATACAAAAGTTCGACTCATCTGCCTTGTAGCTAGTAACCTGTATATGGAAATCTTGGACTACTCTGCCATGTACCTAGCTCTCTGTATATGAACATATTGGACTTCTGTGCCATGTAGCTAGTACCCTGTATATGGACATGTTGCACTATTCTGCCATGTAGGTAGCTCTCATTATATGAACAATTTGGACTCATCTGCCATGTGGCTTGGACTGTATATATGGAAATGATGCACTACTCTGCCATGTAACTAGCTCTCTGTATATAGACAAGTTAGACTCATCTGCCTTGTAGCTGCAACCCTGTATATGGACACGTTTGACTACTCTGCCATGTAGCTAGCTTGCTGTATATGAACATTTTGGACTTGTCTGCCATGTAGCTTACTCTCAGTATATGGACAGGTTCAACTCATCTGCCATGTGGCTAGCACCCTGTATATGGACATGTTGCACTATTCTGCCATATACATTTTGCTCTAAGTATAAGAACACATTGGGCTCATCTGCCATGTAGCTTGAACTGTGTATATGGAAATGATGCCATAGTCTGCCATGTAGCTAGCTCTCTGTATATACAAAAGTTCGAATCATCTGCCTTGTAGCTAGTAACCTGTATATGGAAATCTTGGACTACTCTGCCATGTACCTAGCTCTCTATATATGGACATTTTGGGCTCATCTGCCATGTATCTAGCTCTCTGTACATGGATATGTTGGACTGATATGCCATGGTGGTAACTCTTTGTTCATGAACATATTGGTCTTGTCTTCCATGTAGCTAGCTTGCAGTATAGGGACATGTTGGACACATCTGCCATGTCGCTAAAACTCTGTATATGGACATGTTGCACTACTCTGCCATGTAGCCAGCTCTCTGTATATAGACAGTTTGGACTCATCTACCTTGTAGCTAGAACTCTGTATATGTAAATGTTGCACTACTCTGCCATGTAGCTATCTCTCTGTATATGGACATATTAGACTTTTCTGCCATGTAGCTAGCTCTCAGTTTATGGACATGTTGGACACACCTACCATGTAGCTAGTAACCTGTATATGGACATGTTGCACTACTCTGCCCTGTAGATTCCTCTAAGTATATGAACACTTTGGACTCATCTGCCATGTAGCTTGGACTCTGTATATAGAAATGATGCACTATTCTGCCATGTATCTAGCTGTCTGTATATAGACAAGTTGGACTCATCTGCCTTGTAGCTAGTACCATGTATATGGACATGTTGGACTACTCTGCCATGTAGCTAGCTCTCTGTATATGAACATATTGGCTTGTCTGCCATGTAGTTAATACTCTTTTTATGGACGTGGTGGAATACTCTGCCATGTAGCTATCTCTTAGTATATGAACACTTTGGATTCATCTGCCATGTGGCTTGAATTGTGCATATGGAATGATGCACTACTCTTCCATTTAGCTTGCTCTCTGTATATAGATTAGTTGGATTCATCTGCCTTGTAGCTAGGATCCTGTATATGGACATGTTTGCCTACTCTGCCATGTAGCTAGTTCTCAGTATAAGGAAAAGCTGGAAATATCTGCCTTGTAGTTATTACCCTGTATATGGACATGTTGGACTACTCTGCCATGTAGCTAGCTCTCAGTATATGGACATGTTGTATTCATCTGACAGGTAGTTAGTACCCTGTATATGGACATGTTGGATTATTCTGCCATGTAGCTAGCTCTTTGTATATGGACATTTTGGATTCATCGGCCATGTAGCTAGCTCTCAGTATAAGGAAACGTTGGACACATCTGCCATGTAGCTAGAACTCTGTATACGGAAAGGTTGCCCTACTCTGCCATGTAGCCAGCTCTCTGTATAGAGACAAGTTGGACTCATCTGCCTTGTAGCTAGAACTCTGTATATGGAAATGTTGCACTACTCTGCCATGTAGGTAGCTCTCTTTATATAGATATGTTGGACTCATGTGCCTTGTAGCTAGCCCTCACATATATACATGTTGGACTCATCTGTGATGTAGATAACTCTCTGTATATGGACATGTTGGACTCACCTGCAATATAGCTAGTACTCCGTATATGGAAATGTTGTACTACCCTGCCATGTAGCTAGCTCTCTGTATATGATCATATTGGACTTGTCTGCCATGTAGTTAGTACCCTTTATATGGACATGGTAGACTACTTTGTCATGTAGCTAGCTCTCAGTATATGAACACTTTGGACTCATCTGCCATGCTGCTTGAACTGAGTATATGTAAATGATGCACTGCTATACCATTTAGCTAGCTCTTTGTATATAGACGAGTTGAATTCATCAGCCTTGTAGCTATGACCCTGTATGTAAACATGTTAGACTACTCTGCCACATAGATTGCTCTATGTTTAAGAACACATTGGACTCATCTGCCATGTAAGTTGAACTGTGTATATGGAAATGATGCCCTACTCTGCCATGTAACTAGCTCTCTGTATATAGACTAGTTGGACTCATTTGTCTTGTACTTGAACTCTGTACATGGACATGTTGCACTACTCTGCCAATTAGCTAGCTCTCTGTATATGCACATTTTGGACTTGTCTGACTAATAGGCAACTATCAGTATATGGACATGTTGCAATTATCTTCCATGTGGCTCGTACCCTGTATGTGGACATGTTGGACTGATCTGTCATGCAGCTAGCTCTCAGGTTATGGTCAAGTTGGACTCATCTTCCATGTTGCTAGAACTCTGTATATGGAAATGATGCACTACTCTGCCATTTAGCTAGCTATTTGTATATAGACGAGTTGAATTCATCAGCCTTGTAGCTATGACCCTGCATGTAGACATGTTAGACTACACTACCATGTAGCTTGCTCTCAGTATAAGGACAAGTTGGACTCATCTGCCTTGTAGTTATTAGCCTGTATATAGACATGTTGGACTACTCTGCCATGTAGCTAGCTATTTGTAAATGGACATTTTGGACTTGTCTGCCATGTAGCTAGCTCTCTGTACATGGCTTTGTTGCACTGATCTGCCAAGTAGGAAGCTTTCTTTATATGAACATATAGGACTTGTCTGCCATGTAGCTAACTTTCAGTATATGGACATGTTGGACTCATCTGACAATTAGTTAGTACCCTGTATTTGGACATGTTGGACTATTCTGCCATGTAGCTAGCTCTTTGTATATGGACATTTTGGACTTGTCTGCCATGTGGCTATCTCTCAGTATAGGGACCCGTGGCACACATGTCCCATGTAGCTAGAACTCTGTATACGGAAATGTTGCCCTACTATGCCATGTAGCCAACTCTCTGTATAGAGATAATTTGTATTCTGCCATTTAGCTAACTCTCTGTATATGAAGATATTGGACTTGTCTGCCATGTAACTAGCTCTCAGTATATGGACATGTTGGACTCATCTGCCATGTAGCTAGTACCCTGTATCTGGACATGTTGCACTACTCTGCCATATAGATTGCTCTATGTATAAGAAGACATTGGACTCATCTGCCAGGTAGCTTGAATTGTGTATAGGAAATGATGCCCTACTCTGTCATGTAGCTAGCTCTCTGTATATAGACTAGTTGGACTCACCTGCCTTGTACTATAACTCTGTACATGGACATGTTGGACTATTCTGCCATGTAGCAAGTTCTCTATATATGAAAATATAGGGCTTCTCTGCCATTTGGCTGGCTCTCCGTATAGGGACACGTCGGACACATTTTCCAGGTAGCTAGAACTCTGTATATGGACATGTTGCACTACCCTGCCATTTATCTAGCTCTCAGTATATGGACTTGTTGGACTCATCTGTCATGCTGATAACTCTCTGTATATGGACATGTTGGACTAATCTGCCATATAGCTAGTACTCTGAATATGGAAATGTTGCACTACCCTGCCACTTATCTAGCTCTCTGTATATGGATATGTTGGACACATCTGTCATGTAGCAAGTACCCAATATAGCGACATGTTGCACTAATCTGCCAAGTATCTAGCTCTAATTTTATGAACACTTTGGAATCATCTGCCATGTAGCTTGAACTGTGTATATGGAAATGACACACTACACTGCCATGTAGTTTGGACTCTGTATTTAGACAAATTGGACTCCTCTACCTTGTAGCTAGAACTCTGTATATGGACATGTTGGACTACTCTGGCCTTTAGCTAGCTCTCTGTATATGAACATATTGGGCTTGTCTGACATCTCGTTAGCTCTCAGTTTATGGAAAATTTGGACTTGTCTGACATGTAGCTAGGTCTCTCTGCATGGATATTTTGAACTGATCTGTATGTAAATAGCTCTCAGTATATGGACACCTAAAAAACATCTGCAATGTAGTTAGAACTGTATATATAGAAATGTTGCACTACTCTGCCATGTAACTAGCTCTCTGTATAAGGACATTTTGGACCCGTGTGCCATGTGGCAAGCTCTCTGTGCATTAATATTTTGGAATGATCTGCCCTGTAGGGTGCTCCAGTATATGGACACGTTGAACATATGTGCCATGTAGCTAGAACTCTGTATAATGAAATGTTGCACAATACTTCCATGTAGCTAGCTCTCTGTATATTGACATTATGGACTCGTCTGCCATGTATATAGCTCTCTGTACATAGATATGCTGGAGTGATCTGCAAAGTAGGTAGCTCTCTGTATAATGGACATATTGGACTTGTCTACTATGTAGCTAGCTCTCAGTATATGGACACATTAGACACATCTGCCATGTAGCTAGAACTCTGTATATAGAAATGTTTCACTTCTCTGCCATGTAGCTAGCTCTCTGTATATGGACATACTGGACTCCTCTAACATTAAGCTAGCTCTCTGCACATTGGCATTTTGGACTCAACTGCCTTGTCTATAGAACACTGTATATGGAAAGTTTGCACTACCCTGCCATGTAGCTAGCTCTCTGTATATGGACATATTGGATTCGTCTGCTATGTAGCTAGAACACTGTACATGGAAATGTTGCAGTACTCTGCCATGTAGCTAGCTCTCTGTACATGGATATGTTGGCATGATCTGACAAGTAGGTATCTCTCTGTGTATGAACATATTCGACCTCCTGCCATGTATCTAGTACCCTGTAAATGGACATGTTTGACTACCCTGCCATGTAGCTTGCTCTCTGTATATAGACAAGTTGGACTCATCTGTCTTGTAGCTAGACTTCTGTATATGGAAATGTGGCACTACCCTGCCATGTTTCTAGCTCTCAATATATGGACATGTGGGACACATCTGCCATGTAGCTAGAACTCTGTATATGGAAAAGTTGCAGTATCCTGCCATGTAGCTAGCTCTCTGTATATGGACATTTTGGATTTGTCTACCATATAGCTAGCTCTCTGTACTTGGACATATTGTACTGATCTACCAAGTAGGTAGCTATCTGTACAAGAACATTTTGGACTTTTCTGCCATGTAGCTAGCTAGCTCTCTGTTGGACTTATTAGCCAGGTAGCTAATACTCTTTATATGGACATTTTGGACTACTTTGCCATGTAGATTTCAGTATATGAACACTTTGGACTCCTCTGCCATGTAGCTTGATCTTTGTATATAGAAATGTTGCACTACTCTGCCTGGTAGTTAGCTATCTGTATAGGGACATTTTGGATTCAACTGACATGTAACTAGCTCTAGTATATGGACATGACAGACTGATCTGCCATGTAGCTAGCTCTCAGTGTATGGATATGTTAGTCTCATTAGCCAGGTAGCTAGTGCTTTTTATACGGACATGTTGGACTACTCTGCCATGTAGCTAGCTCTCAGTATATGAACACTTTGAACTTATTTGCCATGTAGCTTGAAGTCTGTATATGGAAATGTTGCACTTCCCTGCCATGTAGCTAGCTCTCTGTATATAGACAAGTTGTACTCATCTGCCTAGTATCTAGAAATCTGTATATGGAAATGTTGCATTACCATGCCATGTAGCTAGCTCTCTTTACATTGGTATATTGGACTGATCTGTCATTTAGGTAGCTATCTGTATATAAACATATTGGACTTGTCTTGCATGTAGCTAGCTCTCAGTATATCAATATGTTGTACTCATTAGCCAGATAATTAGTACTCTTTTTATGGACATGAAAGATTACTCTGCCATGTAGCTAGGTCTCAGTATATGAACATTTTGAACTCAGCTGCCATGTAGCTTGAACTATGTATATGGAAATCATGCACTACGCTGCCATGTATCTAGTTCTCTGCATATGGACATTTTGGTGTCGTTTGACATGTAGCTAGCTCTCTGTGCATGGATATTTTGGACTGATCTGCCATGCAGTTAGCTTTCAATATATGGACACGTTGGATACATCTGCGTTGTAGGTGGAACTCTGTATATGGAAATGTTGCACTACCCTGCCATGTAGCTAGCTATCTGTATATGGACATTTTGGTCTCGTCTGCCATGTAGCTAGCTC
>NW_006409001.1:789397-809614 GCF_000296735.1 Chrysochloris asiatica | reverse complement strand
TAGCTTGCTCTCAGTATATGGACACGTTGGACACTTCTGCCATGCACCTAGAACTCTGTATATGGATATGTTGGACTACTGTGCCTTATAGCAAGTTCTCTGTAAACAAACAAGTTGGACTCATCTGCCTTCTGGCTAGAACTCTGTATATGGAATGTTGCACTACCCTGTCATGTAGCTAGTTCTCTGTTTATAGACAAGTTGGTCTCATCTGCCTTATAGCTAGAACTCTGTATATGGAAATGTTGCACTACTGTGCCATGTGGCTAGCTCTCTGTATATGGACATTTTGGACCACTTGCCATGTAGCTAGCTCTCTGTACATGGATATGTTGACTTGATCTGACAAGTAGGTAGCTATCTGTATATGGACATTTTTGGATTTGTCTGCCATGTAGCTAGCTCTCATTGTATGGACACTTTGACTCATTAGCCAGGTAGCTAGTACTCTTTATATGGACATGTTGGACTACTGTGACACGAAGCGAGCTCTCAGTATATGAACACTTTGGACTCATCTGCCATGTAGCTTGAACTCTGTATATGGAAATGATGCACTACTCGGCCATGTAGCTAGCTCTCAGTATTAGGACATGTTGGAATCATTAGCCTGGTAGCTAGTATTTTAATATGGATATGTTGGACTACTCTGCCATGTAGCTAGCTCTCAGTATATGAACACTTTGGAATTATCTTCCTTGTAGCTTGAACTTTGCATATGGAAATGTTGCATTACCCTGCCATTTGATAGTGCTCTGTTTATAGACAAGTTGGACTCATCTGCCTTGCTGCTAGAACTCTGTATATGGAAATGTTGCATTACCATGTCATGTACCTAGCTCTCTGTATATGGACAATTTGGACTCGTCTGCCATGTAGCTAGCTCTGTGTACATAGATATGTTGGATTGCTCTGCCAAATAGGTAGCTCTCTGTATATGAATATATTGGACTTATCTGCCATGTAGCTAGCTCTCAGTTTATGGACATTTTGGACTCATCTGTCATGTAGCTTGTACCCTGTATATGGACATGTTGGACTATTCTAATTGTACCTAGATCTCACTTTATGGACATATTGAACACATCTGCCATGTAGATAGAACTCTTTATTTGGAAATGTTGCACTACACTGCCATGTAGCTATCTCTCTGTATAGGGACATTTTGGACTTGTCTGCCATGTAGCTTGCTCTCTGTACAGAGATATATTGGACTAATCTGCCAAGTTGGTAACTATCTGTATATGAACATGTTTGACTTCTCTGCCATGTAGCTAGTTTTCAGTATATGGACACATTGGATTCATTAGCCAAGTAGCGAGCACTTTTTATATGGATATGTTGTCCTACTCTGCCATGTAGCTATCTTTCAATATATGAACACTTTGGACTAATCTGCCATGTAGCCTGATCTCGGTATATGGCAAAGATACATTAATCTGCCATGTAGGTAGCTCTCTTTATATGGACATTTTGGATTTGTCTGCCATGTATCAAGCTCTCCGTGCATGGATATTTTAGACTGATATGCCATGTAGCTAGTTCTCTGTATATGGACATGTTTGACAACTCAGCCATGTAGCTAGAATTCCATATATGGAAATGTTGCACTACTCTGCCATGCAGCTATCTCTCTGTATATAGACCAGTTGGACTCATCTGCCTTGTAGCTAGAACTCTGTATATGCAAAAGTTGCACTACCCTGCCTTGTAGCTAGCTCTCTATATATGTACATTTTGGACTCCTCTCCCATGTAGTTAGCTGTAAGCCTATGGACATGTTGGACACATCTGCCAAGTAGCTAGAACTCTGTATATGCAAAAGTTGCACTACCCTGCCTTGTAGCTAGCTCTCTATATATGTACATTTTGGACTCCTCTCCCATGTAGTTAGCTCTCATTATATGGACACGTTGTAGGTAAGCTCTCATTATATGGACATTTTGGACACTTCTGCCATGTAGCTAACTCTCTGTACATGGATATGTTGGATTTATCTGACAAGTAGTTAGCTCTCTGTATATGAACATATTGGACTTGTCTGCCATGTAGCTAGCTCTCAGTATATGGACGTGATGGACTCATCTGGCATGTAGTGTGTGCCCTGTATATGGACATGTTGGACTAATCTGTTCCTAGATCTCAGTTTATGGACATGTTGGACACATCTGCCATGTAGATAGAACTCTTTATGTGGAAATGTTTCACTCCCCTGCCATGTAGCTGTCTCTCTGTATATGGACAATTTGGACTCGTCTTCCAGGTAGCTAGCTCTCTGTACATGGATGTGTGGGACTGGTCTGCCAAGTAGGTAGCTATCTGTATATGAACATATTGGACTTGTCTGCCATGTAGCTACCTCTCAGTATATGGACACGTTGGATTTATTGGCCAAGTAGCGAGTACTTCTTATATGGACATATTGGCTCAGGCTGCCATGTAGCTAGCTCCCAGTATATGAACACTTTGGACTCATCTGCCCTGTAAACTGAACTCTGTATATGGAAAAGGTGCACTATTGTGCCAAGTAGCTAGCACTCTATATATGGACAGTTTGGACTCATCTGCCTTGTATCTAGCTCTCTGTTTATGGATATTTAGACTGATCTGCCTTGTAGGTAACTCTCAGTATATGGACATGTTGGACACATCAGCCATGTAGCTAGAACTCGGTATATGGAAATGGTGCACTACTCTGCCATGTACCTAGCTCTCTGTATATAGACAAGTTGGACTCATCTGTGTAGCTAGAACTCGGTATATGGAAATGTTGCAATAGCCTGCCATGTGGCTAGCTCTCTATATACGGAAATTTTGGACTTGTCTGCCATGTAGCTAGCTGTCTGTACATGGATATGTTGGTCTGATCAGCCAAGAAGGTAGCTCTCTGTATATGAACATATTGGACTTGTTTGCCATGTAGCTGTCTCTCTAGTATATGTGCATGCTGGATGGACTCATCTGCCATGTAGCTAGTACCCTGTATATGGAAATGTTGGACTACCAGGCCATGTAGCTAACTCTGTATATAGACAAGTTGGACTCATCTGCCTTGTAGTTAGAACTTTGAATATGAAAATGTTGCACTACCCAGCCATGTAGCCAGCTCTCTGTATATGGACATTTTGGACTCACCTGCCATGTAGTTAGCTATCTGTACATGGATATGCTGGACTGATCTGCCAGGTAGGTAGCTCTCTGTATATAAACATATTTGATTTTTCTGCTATGTAGCTAGCTCTCAATTTATGGACATGTCATACTCATTAGCCAGGTAGATAGTACTCTTTGTATGGTCGTGTTGGACTACTCTGCCATGTAGCTAGCTCTCAATATATGAACCTTTTGTTCTTATCTGCCTTGTAGCTTGAACTCTGTGTATGGATATGATGCACTACTCTGCCATGTAGCTAGCTCTCTCGATATAGACAAGTTGGACTCATCTGCCTGTGGCTAGCTCTCAGTATATGGACATATTGGACACATATGCCAAGTACCTAGAATTCTGTATATGGTAATGTTGGACTACTCTGCCATATAGCTAGCTCTCTGTATATGGACATTTTGAACTCATCTGCCATGTAGCTAGCTCTCAATATATGGACATGTTGTACTCAGCTATGTAGCGAGTCCTTTTTATATGGACATGTTGGTCTACGGTGCCATGTAGCTAGCTCTCAGGATATTAATACTTTGGATTCATCTTCCATGTAACCTGAACTCAGTGTATGGAAAAGATATATAACTCTGCCATGTAGCTTGCTCTCTGTATATGGACATTTTGGACTCGTCTGCCATGTAGCTTGATCTGTGTAAATGGATATGCTGCACTGATTTTCCAAGTAGGTAGCTCTCTGTATATGAACATATTGAACTTGTCTGCCATGTAGCTATCTCAGAGAACATGTGGATGTTGGACTCATCTGTCATGTAGCTAGTACCTGGTATATGGAAATGTTAGACTAACCGGCCATGTAGCTAGCTCTGTATATAGACAAGTTGGACTTATCTGCCTTGCAGTTAGAACTCTGTATATGGAAATGTTGCACTACCCTGCCATGTAGCTAGCTCTCTGTATATGTACATTTGGACTCGCCTTCCATGTAGTTAGCTCTCAGTACATGGATATGTTTGATTGATCTGCCAAGTAGGTTGCTCTATGTGTATGAACATATTGCATTGTCCTGCCATGTAGCTAGCTTTGAATATATGGACACATTGTATTAATTAGCCTGGTAGCTAGTACCCTTGTCTATATATAGACAACTTGGATTCATCTACCTTGGAGCTAGAACTCTGTATATGGAAATGTTTGTCTACACTGCCATGTAGCTAGTTCTCTGTATATGGATATGATGGACTGATCTGTCAAGTATGTAGCTATCTCTATATGAACATATTGGACTTGTCTGCCATGTAGTTAGCTCTCTATATATGGACATGTTGGACTTATTAGCCAGCTAGCTAGTACTCTTTATATGGACATGTTGGACTACTCTGTCATGTAGCTAGCTCTCAGTAGATGAACACTTTGGATTCATCTGGCATGTAGCTTGAACTCTCTGTATATGGAAATAACGCACTACTCTGCCATATAGCTAGCTCTCAGTATATGGACATGTATGAACTCATTAGCAAGGTAACTAGTACTCTTTATATGGACATGTTGGACTACTCTGCCATGGAGCTAGCTCTCAGTATATGAACACCTTGGACTCATCTGCCTTGTAGCTTGAACTCTATGTATGGAAATGATGCACTACTCTGTCATGTAGCAAGCACTCTATATATAGACAAGTTGGATTCATGTGCCTTGTGGCTAAAACTCTGTATATGGAAATGTTTCACTACCCTGCCATGGAGCTTGCTCTCTGTATATGGACATTTTTAACTCTTCTAACATGTTGCTAGCTCTCTCTGCATGCATATTTTAGAGTGATCTGTCAGGTAGGTAGCTCTCAGTATATTGACACGTTGGACACATCTGCCATGTACCGAGAGCTCTGTACATGGAAATGTTGCACTACTCTACCATGTAGCTAGCTCTCTGTATATAGACAAATTGGACTCATCTGCCTTGCAGGTAGAACTCTGTATATGGAAATGTTGCACTACCCTGCCGAATAGCGCCCTCTCTGTATATGAACGTATTGGACTTTTCTGTCATGTTGCTAGCTCTCATTATATGTTCTCATTGGAAATATTTTAAATGTAGCTTGTGCTCTTTATATGGTCATGTTGGACTACTATGCCATGTAGTTAACTCGCTGTATATGGACATTTTGGACTGACCTGCCATGTAGGTAGCTCTCAGTGTATGGACACGTTGGACACATCTGCCATGTAGCTAGAAATCAGTATATGGAAATGTTGCACTACACTGCCATGTAGGTAGCTCTCTGTATATGAACATATTGGAAACATCTGCCATGTAGGTAGTACTCTTTATACGGCCATGTTGGACTACTCAACCATGTAGCTACCTCTCAGTACATGAACACTTGGGCACATATGCCATATAGCTTGAACTCTATATATGGAAATGATGCACTACTTTGCTATGTATCTAGCTCTCTGTATGAGGACATTTTGGACTCGTCTGACATGTAGCTAGATCTTCGTGAATGGATACTTAGGACTGATCTGCCATGAAGGTAGCTCTCAGTATATGGACACGTTGGACACATCTGACATGTAGCTCAAACTCTGTATGGGGAAATGTTGCACTACCCTGCCATGTAGCTAGCTCACTGCATATGGACATTTTGGACAGCTCTGACAGTTAGCTATCTCTCCGAGCATTGATATTTAGGACTATCCTGCCATGTGGTTAGCTCCCAGTATATAGTAAAGTTGGACTCATCTGCTTTGTGGCTAGACATCTGTACATGGAAATGTTGCACTACCCAGCCATGTAGTTAGCTCCCTGTAGAAAGACAAGGTGGACTCATCTGCCTAGTAGCTTGAACTCTGTATATGGAAATGTATCACTATCCTGCCATGTACCTCGCTCTCCTTATTTAGACAACTTGGACTCATCTACCTTGTAGTAGAACTCTGTATATGAAAATGTAATTCTCTGACATATAGCTAGTTCTCTGTATATGGATATTTTGGACTCATCTGCCATGTAACTAGCTCTCTGTATATGGATATGTTGGACTGATCTTCCAAGTAGCTAGCTGTCTGTATATGAACATATTGGACTTGTCTGTCATGTAGCTGCTCTCAGTATATGGAAACATTGGACACATCAGCCATGTAGCTATTTTCCTTTATATGGACATGTTAGACTACTTTGTCATGTACTTAGCTCTCAATATATGAAAACTTTGGACTCAACTACCATGTAGCTTGAACTCTGTATATGGATATGATGCACTACACTTCCATGTAGCTAGCTCTCTGTATATGGACATTTTGGACTCGTCTGACATGTAGCTAGCTCTCTGTGCCTGGGTATTTTGGGCTACTCTGCCATGTGGCTAGCTCTCAATATGTGGACATGTTGGACACATCTGACATGTAGCTAGTACCATGTATTTTGACATGTTGGACTACTCTGCCATGTAGCTAGCTCTCAGTGTATGGACACGTTGGACACATCTGCCATGTAGCTAGATCCATTTATATGGAAATGTTGGACTACCCTGCCATGTAGCTAGCTCTCTTTATATGGACATTTTGGACTCTTCTGACCTGTAGCTAGCACTCTGTACATGGATATGTTGGACTCATCTGCCAAGGTGGTAATTCTCTGTACTTGAACATATTGGACTTGTCTGCCATGTAGCTAGCTCTCAGTATATACACAAGATGGATTCATCTGCCTTGTAGCTAGAACTCTGTATGTGGACATGTTGCAATACCCTGCCATGTATCTAGCTCTCTGTATATGAACATATTGGACTTGTCTGCCATGTAGCTAGCTTTCTGTAAATATTCAAGTTGGACTCATCTGCCTTGTAGGTAGAACTCTGTATATAGAAATTTTACACTTCCCTGCCATGGAGCTAGCTCTCTGTATATGGACATTTTGGAATCGTCTGTCATGGAGCTAGCTCTCTGTACATGGATAAGTTGGACTGATCTGCTAAGTAGGTAGCTCTCTGGATATGAAAATATTGGACTTGTCTGCATGTAGCTGGCTCTTGTTATATGGACGTGTTGGACTCATCTGCCATGTAACTTAGTCTAAGCATCTTGACAAGTTGGAATTATCTGCCTTGCAGCTAGAACTCTGTATATGGAAATGTTGCACTACCCTTCCATGTAGCTAGCTCTCTATATATGAACATATTGGATTTCTTTGCCATTTAACTAGCTCTCAGTATATGGACCTGTTGGACTCATCTACCATGTAGGTATTACCTTGTATATGGGCATGTTGCACTACTCTGCCATGTAGCTAGCTCTCAGTATATGGACACGTTGGACACATCTGCCATGTAGCTAGAACATTTTATATGGAAATGTTGCACTACTCTGCCATGTAGCTAGCTGTTTGTATATAGACAAGTTGGAATCATCTGGCTTGTAGCTAGAACTAAGTATATGTAAACATTGCACTTCCCCGCCATGTAGCTAACTCTCTGTATATGGACATTTTGGACTCATCTGCCTTGTAAATAGCTCTCTGGACATGGATATGTTGAACTGATCTTCCAAGTAGGTATTTCTATGTATATGAACACATTGAACTTCTCTGCCATGTTGCTAGCTCTCAGTATATAGAAAAGTTGGACTCATCTGCCTTGTAGCTAGAACTCTGTATATCAAAATAATGCACTACCATGTCATGTAGCTAGCTCTATGTATATGGACATTTTAGACACATCTTCCATGTAGCTAGCTTTCAGTATATAGAAAAGTTGGACTCATCTGTCTTGTAGCTAGAACTCTGTATATGAAAATCTTGCACTACCCTGCCATGTAGCTAGCTCTCTGTCTATAGACATTTACAACTCCTCTGCCATGTAGCTAGCTCTCTGTACGTGAATATGTTGGACTGATCTGCCAAGTAGTTTCCTCTCTGTATTTGAACTTATTGGACTAGTTCTCAGTATATTTACAAGTTGGACTTATCTGCCTTGTAGCTAGATCTCTGTATATGGAAATGTTGCACTACCCTACCATGTAGTTAGCTCTCCGTATATGAACATATTGGATTTGTCTGCCATGTAGCTAGTTCCCTGTATATGGACTTGTTGGACTACTCTGCCATGCAGCTAGTTCTCAGTGTATGGACACGTTGGCCACATTGGCCTGGTATCTAGAACTCTGTATATGGAAATGTTGCACAACACTGCCATATACCTAGCATTCTCTATATTAACATATTGTACTCGTCTGTCATGTAACTAGCTCTCTGCACATAGATATGATGGACTGAACTGCCAAATAGTTAGTTCTCTGTATATGAACATATTGTACTTGTCTGTCATGTAGTTAGTTCTCATTCTATGGACCTGTTGGACTCATCTGCCATGTAGCTAGTAGCCTGTATAAGGACAGGTTGGACTATTCTGACATGTAGCTAACTCTCAGTATATGGACACTTTGGGCACATCTGTAATGTAGCTGGATCTCTATATATGGAAATGTTGCCCTACTCTGCCATGTAGCTAGCTCTGTGTATATAGACAAGTTGGACTCATCTGCCTTCTAGCTATAACTCTGTATATGGAAGTGTTGCACTTCCCTACCATGTAGCTAGCTAGCTGTATATGGACATTTTGGACTCGTCTGCCATGTAGCTAGCACTCTGTACAATGATATGTTGCACTGATCTGGAAAGTAGGTAGCTCTCTGTATATGAACATATTGGATTTGTCTGTCATGTAGCTAGCTCTCAGTATATATTCAAGTTGGACTCATCTGCCTTGTAGCTAGAACTCTGTATATGGAAATGTTGCACTACCCTGCCAGGTAGCTAACGACATTTTGGACTCATCTTACTTGTAGCTAGCTCTTTGTACATCTATATTTTGGACTGATCTGCCATTTAGTTAGCTCTCTGTATATGGACATATTGGACACAACTGCCATGTAGACAGAAATCTGTAAATGGAAATGTTGCACAACTCTGCCATGTAGTTAACTCTCTGTATATAGACATTTTGATTTCATCTTCCATGTATCTATAACCCTGTACAAGGATATGTTGGACTGATCTGTCAAGTATGTAGTTCTCTGTATATGAACATATTGGATTCCTCTGACTTGTAGATAGCTATCACTATATGAACATGTTGGACTCATCTGCCATGTAGCTAGTACCCTGTATATGGAAATGTTGCACTAATCTGCCATGTAGCTAGATCTCTGTATATAGAAAAGATGGACTCATCTGTCTTGTAGCTAGTACTCTGTATATGCAAATGTTGCACTACACTGCCATGTAGCTAGCTCTCTGTATATGAACATATTGGACTTGTCTACCATGAGGCTAGTACCATGTATATGGACATGTTGCACTTCTCTGCATGTAGGTAGCTCTCAGAATATGAATGATTTGGACTCTTCCATGTAGCTTGAACACTGTATATGGACATGTTGCCCTAGACTGCCATGTAGCAAGCTCTCTGTATATAGACAAGTTGGACTCATCTGCCTTGTACCTAGTACGCTGTGTATGGACTGGTTCGACTAAGCTGACATGTAGCTAACTCTTTGTTTTTGGACATTTTGTACACTTGTAATATGTAGCTAGAACTCTGTATATGGAAACGTTGAACTACGCTACCATGTAACAAGCTCTCTCTATATGAACATATTGGACTTGTCTGCCATGTAGCTACCTGTCAGTATATGAACATGTTGGATTCATCTTCCATGTAGCTAACACTTTGTATATGGACATGTTGCACTACGCTGCCATGTAGCTAGCTCTCTGTATATAGACAATTTGGACTCGTCTGCCTTGTAGCTAACTCTGTATATGGAAATGTTGCACTATCCTGCCATTTATCTTGCTTTCTGTAAATAGACAAGTTGGACTTATCTGGCTTGTAGCTAGAACTCAGTATATGGATACATTGCACTACCCTGTAATGTAGATAGCTCTCTGTATATCGATCAGTTGGACTAATCTGCCTTGTAGTTAAAACTCTGTATATAGTAATTTTGCATAACCCTGCCATGGAGCTAGCACTCTGTATATGGACATTTTGGACTTGTCTGCCATGTAGCTATCTCACTGTACAGGGATAAGATGGGCTGATCTACTAAGTAGGTAACTCTCTGGATATGAACATATTGGACTTGTCTGGATGTAGCTAGCTCTCAATATATGGACATGTTGGACTCATCTGCCTTGTAGCTAGTTGTCTGTATGTGGACATTTTGGACTACTCTGCTATGTAGCTAACTCTCAGTATATAGACAAGTTGGAATCATCTGCCTTGTAGCTAGAAATCTGTTTATTGAAATGTTGCACTACACTGCCAAGTAGCTAGCTCTCTGAATATGAACATATTGGACTTGTCTGCCATGTAGCTACCTATCAGTATATGGACATGTTAGAATCATCTGCCATGTAGCTAGTACCCTGTATATGAAAATGTTGCACTACGCTGGGATGAAGCTAGCTCTCTCTACATAGACAAGACGGATTCATCTGACTTGTAGCTAGAACACTGTATATGGAAATGTTTCACTACCCTACCATATAGCTAGCTCACTGTAAATGGACCTTTTGGATTCGTCTGCCATGTAACTAGCTCTCTGTACATGGATATGTTGGTCTGATCTGCCTAGTAGGTAATTTTCTGTATATGAACATATTGGACTTGTTTGCCATGTAGTTAGTTCTCAGTATATGGACATGTTGGAATCATGTGACATGTAGCTAGTACCCTGTATATGGAAATGTTCCCCTACTCTGCCATGTAGCTAGCTCTCAGTATATGGACATGTTGGACACATATGCCATGTAGCTAGAACACTGTATATGGAAATGTTGCTCTACTCTGCCATGTAGATACTTCTCTGTATATAGACATGTTGGACTCATCTGCCTTCTAGCTAGAACTCTGTATATGGAAATGTTGCACTACCGTGCCATAAAGCTAGCTCTCTGTATATGGATATATTGGAATCGTCTGCCACGTAGCTAGGTCTCTGTTCATGGATATGTTGGACTGATCTGCCAGGCAGGTAACTATCTGTATATGAACATCTTGGACTTGTCTGACATGTAGCTAGCTAACACTATATGAACATGTTGGACTCATCTGCCATGTAGCTAGTATCCTGTATATGGAAATGTTGCACTACTCTGCCCTGTAGTTAGCTCTTGTATATAGGCAAGTTGGACTCATCTGCCTTGTAGCTAGAACTCTGTATATAAAAATGTTGCACTACACTGCCATGTTGCTAGCTCTCTGTATAAGAATGTATTGGACTTGTCTGCCATGGAGCTAGTACCGTGTATATGGACATGTTGCACTATTCTGACATTTACGTAGCTCTCAGATTATGAACACTTTGGACTCATCTGCCCTGTAGCTTGAACTCTGTATGTGGAAATGATGCACTACTCTGCCATGTAGCTAGCTCTCTGTATATAGACTAGTAGGACTCATCTGCCTTGTAGCTAGTACCCTGTAAATGGACATGTTGCTGTATATTAAAATGTAGTTAGCTCTCTGTATATGGACATGTTGGTCACATGTGATATGTAGCTAGAACTCTGTATATGGAAAAGTTGCACTACACTGTCATGTAGCTAGCTCTCTGTATATGAACATATTTGACTTGTCTGCATTGAAGCTAGCTCTTAATATTTGGACATGTTGCACTACCCTGCCATGTAGCTAACTCTCTGTATATAGACAAATTGGACTGATATGCCTTGTAGCTAGAAATCTGTATATGGAAATGTTGCACTACCCTGCCAGGTAGCTAGCTCTCAGTATATAGACAAGTTGTACTCATCTGCTTTGTAGCTAGAACTCTGTATATGAAAATTTTTGCACTACACTGCCAAGAGCTAACTCTCTGTATATGGACATTTTGGACTCATCTGCCTTTTAGCTAGCTCTCTGTATATGGATAAGATAGACTTATCTGCAAAGTAGGTAGCTCTTTGGATATGAACATTTTGGACTTCTCTACCATATAACTAGCTCTCAGTATATAGAAAAGTTGGATGCATCTGCCATGGAGCTAATATCTTTTATATGGACTTGTTGGACTACACTGCCATGTATCTAGCTCTCAGTGTATGGACAAATTGTACACATTTGCCATGTAGTTTTATTTTCAAGGCTGTCTAGTCCAAAATGTCCATATACAGAGAACTACGTACATGGCAGGGTAGTGCAACATTTCCGTATACAGAATTTTAGCTACAAGGCAGATGTTTCGAACTTATCTATATACACAGAGCTAGTTACATGTCAGGGTTGTAGAACATTTCCATATAAAGAATTCTAGACACAAGGCAGATGAGTCCAACTATACTATATACTGAGAGCTACCTACATGACAGAGTAGTGCAACATTTCCATATACAGGTTACTAGCTACATGGCAGATGAGTGCAACATGTTCATATAGTGTGAGCTAGCTACATGTCAGACGAGTTCAAGATGTTCATATACAGAGAGCTAGCTTCATGGCAGATGTGTTCAACGTGTCCACATATTGAGAGCTGGCTACATGGCAGTGTAATCCAAAATATCCATGCACAGAGAGCTAGCTACATGTCAGACGAGTCCAAAATGTCCATATACAAAGAGCTAGCTACATGGAAGTGTAGTGCATCATATCCATATACAGAGTTCAAGCTACATGGCAGATGAGTACAAAGGGATCATATACAGAGAGCTAGCTACATGACAGAGTATTCCAACATGTCCATATATAGAGAAGTAGCTACATGGCAGAGGTGTCCAACGTTTCAATATACTGAGAGCCGCTACATGACAGACAAGTCCAATATGTTCACATACAGAGAGCTATCTACTTGGAAAATCAGTCCATCATATCCATGTAGAGAGAGCAAGCTACATGGCAGACGTGTCCAAAATATCCATATACAGAGAACTAGCTACATGGCAGAAAATTACAACATTTCCACATACAGAGTTCTCGCTATATGTCAGATGTGTCCAACATGTCCATATACTGAGATCTACCTACATGGCAGATCAGTCTTAAATATCCATGCATGGAGAGCTAGCTACATGTCAGACGAGTCCAAAGTGTCCATATACAGAGAGCTAGCTACATGACAGAGTAGTGAATAATTTCTATATATAGAGTTCAAACTAAATGGCTTATGAGCCCAAGTGTTCATATAATGAGAGCTAGCTACATGGCTGAGTAATGAAACATGGCCAGATGTGTCCAATATGTTCATATACAGAGAGCTAGCTACATGGCAGGGTAGTGCAACATTTCCATATACAGATTTCTAGCTACATGGCAGATGTGTCCAACGTGTCCACATACTGAGAGCTACATACATGTCAGATCAGTCCTAAATATCCATGCACAGAGAGCTAGCTACATGTCAGATGTGTCCAAAATGTCCATAGAAAGAGAGTTAGCTACATGACAGAGAAGTCCAATATGTCCATATAAAGAACACAAGCTACATGGCAGATGTTTCCAATGATTACATATCATGAGAGCTAGCGACATGGCAAACAAGTCCAATATGTTCACACACAGAGAGGGAGCTACTAGGCAGGGTAGTGCAACATTTCCATATAGAGAATTCTTGCTACATGGCAGATCAGTCTAATTTGTCCATAAACTGAGAGCTAGCTACATGGAAGAGTAGTCCAACATGTCCACATACAGGATACTAGCTACACAGAAGATGTTTCCAACGTGTACATATACTGAGTGTACACTACATGGCAGACAAGTCCAATATGTTCATATACAGAGAGCTAGCTACATGTCAGGGTAGTGCAACATTTCCATGTACTGATTTCTAGGTTCATGGCAAATGTTTCCAACGTGTCCATATACTGAGAGCTAGCTACTTGGCAGAATAGTTCAACATGTCCATATACAGGGTACTAGCTTCCTGGCTAATGAAACTAAAATGTCTATATAATGAGAGCTAGGAATATGGCCAACTAATCTAATATGTTCATATACAGAGAGATACCTAATTGGCAGATAAGCCCAAAATATACATGTACAGAGAGCTATTTACATGGCAAAGTAGTCCAAAATGTCCATATAGAGAGAACTAGCAAGATAGCAGGGTAGTGAAACATTTCCATATACAGAGTTCTAGCTACATGGCAGATGTGTTCAATATGTCCATATAGTGAGAGCTACATACATGGCAAATCAGTCCAGCATGTCAATATACAGGGTACTGGCTACATGGCAGATGAGTCCAACATGTCCTTATACTGAGAGCTAGCTACATGGCAGAGAAGTAAAAAATGTCCATATACAGAGAACTAGCTACATGGCAGGGTAGTGCAACTTTTCCAAATACAGAGTTCTAGCTACATGGCAGATGACTCCAACTTATCTCTATACAGAGAGCTATCTACACGGCAGGGCAGTGCAACATTTCCATATACCGAGTTCTAGATTTAAGGTAGATAAGTCCAACTTGTCTATTTAAAGAGAGCTAACTACATGGCAGAGTAATGCAACATTTGAATATACAGAGTTCTAGCTACAAGTCAGATGACTCCAACTTGTCTATATACAGAGAACTAGCTACATGACATGGTAGTGCAACATTTCCATATACAGAGATTTAGCTACAAGGAAGATGAGTCCAACTTTTTATATACAGAGAGCTAGGTACATGGGAGGTTAATGCAACATTTCCATATACAGAATTCAAGCTACAAGGCAAATGAGTCCAACTTGTCTATGTACAGGGAGCTAGCTACATGGCAAAGTAGTGAAACATTTCCATATACAGATTTCTAGCAACAAGGACAATGAGTCCAACTTGTCCATATACTGAGAGCTACCTATATAGCAGAGTATTCAACCATGTCAATACACAGAGGGCTAGCTACAAGGCAGATGATTCCAACATGTCTATATACAGAGAGCAAGAAACATGGCAGTGTAGTGTAACATTTCTTATTACAGCGTTTAAGCTACAAGGCAGATGAGTCCAATTTGTCTAAATAAAGACAGCTAGCTACATGGCAGATGAGTCCAACATGTGTATATACAGAGGGTTATCTACAAGGCAGATGAGTCTAACATGTCTATATACAGAGAGCTAGCTACATGGCAGGGTAGTTCAACATGTCCACATATAGGGTACTAGCTACATGTCAGACATATTCAACATGTCATATACTGAGAGCTACCTACATGGCAGACAAGTCCAAAATGTCCATATACAGAGAGGTAGCTACATGGCAGGGTAGTGCAACATTTCCATATACAGAGGTCTAGCTACAAGACAGATGAGTCCAACTTGTCTATATACTGAGAGCTACCTACATGGCAGATCAGTCCAAAATATCCATTCACAGAGATCCAGATACATGTCAGATGAGTACAAAATGTCCATATACAGAGAGCTAGCTTCATGGCAGGGTACTGCAATATTTCCATATGCAGAGTTCTAGCTAAGTGGCAGATGTGTCCAGTGTGTCCGTATAAAGAGTACTAGCTACATGGCAGATGTTTCCAATGTGTACACATACTGAAAGCTGCCTACATGGCAGAGAAGTGCAATATTTTCACATTCAGGGAACTAGCTTCATGTGAGGGTAGTGCAACATTTCCATGTGCAGAGTTCTAGCTACATGGAAGATGTGTTCAACATGACCATATACTGAGAGCTAGTTACATGGTAGAGTAGTTCAACATGTCCATATACAGGATAC
Source organism: Chrysochloris asiatica (assembly GCF_000296735.1). Classification (NCBI taxonomy): domain Eukaryota; kingdom Metazoa; phylum Chordata; class Mammalia; order Afrosoricida; family Chrysochloridae; genus Chrysochloris; species Chrysochloris asiatica. The sequence goes on along the minus strand of NW_006409001.1, from coordinate 793,776 downwards.
TAGCTACCTGGCTAAAGAGTCCAAATGTCCATATAATGAGAGCTAGCTAGCTACATGACAGACAGATCCAATATGTTCATATACAGAGAGCTACATAGTTAGCATATCATTCCAACATATCCATGTACAGAGATCTGGCTACATGGCTGACGATCCTAAAATGTCCATATACAAAGAGTTATCTACATGGCAGGGTAGCGCAACATTTCCATATACAGCATTCTAGCATCAAGGAAGATGAGTCTAACTTGCCTATATACAGAGAGCTAGCTACATGGCAGTGTAGTGTAACATTTCCATATACAGTGTTGTAGCTACAAGGTCAATGAGTCCAACTTATACATATACTGAGAATTACCTACATGGCAGAGTATTTCAACATGTCTATACACAGTGGGCTAACTACAAGGCAGATGATTCCAACATGTCATATTCTGAGGGCTAGCTACATCGCAGAGAAGTCCAATACGCTCATATACACAGATGTACCTACTTGGAAGGTCAGTCCAACATACCCATGTACATAGAGCTAGTTACATGGCAGAGAAGTCTAAAATTTCCATATACATAGAGATAGCTGCATAGCAGGGTAGTGCAACATTTCCATATACAGAGTTCTAGCTACAATGCAGATGAGTCCAACTTGTTTATATACAGAGAGCTAACTACATGGAAGGGTAGTGCAACATTTCCATCTACAGAGTTCTAGCTTCAAGGAAGATGATTCCAATTTGTCTATATACAGATAGCTAGCTACATCGCAGAGTAGTGAAACATTTCCATAACCAGAGTTCTAGCTATATGGAAGATGTGTCCAACGTGTCCATATACTGAGAGCTACTTACATGGCAGATCATTCCAAAGTATCCATGCACAGAGAGGTAGCTACATATCAGATGATTCCAAATGTCCACATACAAAGAGCTAGCTACATAGCAGAGTAGAGCATCATTCCCATATACAGAGTTCAAGCTACATGGCAGATGAGTCTAAAGTGTTCATATATTGTAAATTAGCTACATGGATGAGTAATCCAACATGTCCATATACCGGGTACTAACTACCTGGCTAATGAGTCCAAAATGTCCATATACTGAGAGCTAGCTACATGGCAGACAAGGCAAATATATTCATATACATACAGCTACATAGTTGGCATATCATTCCAACATATCCATGTACAGAGCGATAGCTACATGGAAGAGGAATCCAAAATGTCCATATACAGAGAGCTATCTACATGTCAGGGTAGTGCAACATTTCCATATACAGAGTTCTAGCCACAAGGCAAATGAATCCAACTTGTCTATATACTGAGAACTAGCTACATGGCAGACAAGTCCAATATGTTCATATACAGAGAGCTACCTACTTGGCAGGGTAGTGCAACATTTCCATAAACAGTGTTCGGGCTACATGGCAGATGTGTCCAACGTGTCCATATATAGAGAGCTAGCTTCATGGCAGGGTACTGCAACATTTCTATATACAGAGTTCTAGCTACAAGGCAGATGAGACCAACTTGTCCATGTACAGAGAGCTAGCTACATGGATGAGTAGTGCAACATTTCCATATACAGAGTGCTACCTACCTGGTTAATGAGACCAAAATGTCCATATACTGAGAGCTAGCTACATGGCAGACAAATTAAATATGTTCATATACACAGAACTACATAGTTGGCATATCAGTTCAAAATATCCACGTACAGAAAGCGAGCTATATGGCAGAGGGGTCCAAAATGTCCATATACAGAAAACTATCTACATGGCAGGGTAGTGCAACTTTTTCTTATACAGAATTCTAGCTACAAGGCAAATGAGTCCCAATTGTCTATAGACACAGAGGTAGCTCATGCAGGGTAGTGCAAAAGTTTCATATACTCATATACAGCATTCTAGCCACAAGGCAGATGAATCCAACTTGTCTATATACTGAGCTAGCTACATGCCAGACAAGTCCAATAAGTTCATAAACAGAGAGGTACCTACTTTGCAGGGTAGTGCAACATTTCCATAAACAGTGTTCGAGCTACATGGCAGATGTTTCCAACCTGTCCATATATAGAGTGCTAGCTACATGGCAGGGTAGTGCAACATTTCCATGTACAGAATTCTAGCTACAAGGCAGATGAGACCACTTGTCTATGTACAGAGAGCTAGCTACCTGGCAGAATAGTGACACATTTCCATATACAGATTTTTATCTATATGGCCGATGTGTCTAACATGTCCATATACTGAGAGATAGCAGCATGGCAGAGTAGTTCAAAATATCTATGCACAGAGAGCTAACTAAATGTCAGATGAGTCTAAAATGTCCATATACAAAGAGCTAGCTACATGAAAATTTAGTGCATCATATCCATATACAGAGTTCAAGCTACATCACAGATGAGGCCAAAGTGTTCATATATTGAGAGCTAGCTACATGGCAGACAAATCCAATATGTTCATATACAGAGAGCTAGCTACTTTGCAGGGTAGTGCAACATTTCCATATACGGTGTTCTAGCTACATGTCAGATGAGTACAAAATGTCCATATCCTGAGAGCTAGCTACTTGGAAAATCAGGCTGAAATGTCCATTTACAAAAAGCTAACTACATCACAAAATAGTCCAACAAGTTAATATAAAGAGTACTTCCTACCTGGCTAATGAGTCCAACGTGTCTATATTATGAGAGCTAACCAGATGACAGACAAGTCCAAAATGTTTATATAAAGAGAGCGAGCTACTTGGCAGAGAATTGCAACATTTCCATAAACAGTGTTCGAGCTACATGGCAGATGTGTCCAACGTATCCATATATATCGAGCAAGCTACATGGCAGGGTAGTGCAACATTTTCATATACAGAGTTCTACCTAAATTGCAGATGTGTCCAACGTGTCCATATACTGAGAGCTAGCTACATGGCAAATCAGGCCAAAATGTCCATATACAGAAAACTACCTACATGACAGAGTAGTCCAACATATGCATAAAAAGAGTACTAACTACCTGGCTAATGAGTCCAATGTGTCCATATTCTGAGAGCTAACTACATGGCAGACAAGCCTAATATGCTCATATACAGAGAGTGAGCTACTTGGCAGGGTAGTGCACCACTTCCATAAACAGTGTTCGAGCTAAAAAGAAGATGTATCCAACATGTCCATATACATCGAGCTAGTTACATGGCAGGGTAGTGTAACATATCCATACACAGAGTTATAGCTACATGGCAGATGTCCCCAACGTGTCCATATACTGAGAGTTAGCTACATGGCAGAGTAGTCCAACATTTCCATATACAGAGTTCTAGCTTCATGGAAGATGTGTCCAACGTGTCCATATAATGAGAGCTTGCTACATGGTAGACAAATCCAATATGTTCATATACAGGATACTAGGTACATGGCAGATGAGTCTAACATGTCCATATAGTGATTGCTAGCTACATGGCAGACAAGTACAATATGTTCATATACAGAGAGCTAGGTACATTGCAGCGTCGTGCAACAATTCCATATACAGTGTTCTAGCTACATGGCAGATGTGTCCAACATGTCCATATACTGAGAGCTAGCTACATGGAAGAGTAGTACAACATGTCCATATACAGCATACTAGCTACATGGCAGATTAGTCCAACATGTCCATATACTGAGAGCTAGCTACATGGCAGACAAGTCCAATATGTTCATATACAGAGAGCAACCTATTGGCAGATGAGTCCAACATATCCATGTAAGAGAGATAGCTACATGGCAGACAAATCGAAAATGTCCATATAGAGGGAGCTAGCTTCATGGCATGATACTACAACATTTCCATATACAGAGCTCTAGCTACATGGCAGTGGTGTTCAACGTGTCCATATATTGAGAGATAGCAACATGGCAGAGGTCTAGCTACAAGACAGATGAGTCCAACTTGTCAATATATGGAGAGCTAAATACATGACACTGCAATCCAACATGTCCTTATAAAGGGTACTATCTACATGGCAGATATGTCCAACATGTCAGTATACGGAGAGGTAGCTACATGGCAGACAAATCCAATATGTTCTTGTACAGATAGCTAGCTACATGTCAGGGTAGTGCAACATTACCATATGCAGAGTTCTAGCTACATGGCAGATGTATCCAACATGTCCATATACTGACAGCTACATTTCCATATACTCTAGCTACATTAAAGAGGAGTCCAACATGTCCATATACAGGATACTAGATATATGCTGAGCAAATAATACGAGAAGCTGGGTTCTATGAAGAAAAATGTGGCATCAGGATCGGAGGAAGACTCATTAACAACCTGCAATATGCAGATGATACAACCTTGATTGCTGAAAGTGAAGAGGACTTGAAACATTTACTTATGAAGATTAA
>NW_006409001.1:788407-788922 GCF_000296735.1 Chrysochloris asiatica | reverse complement strand
AAGAGGAAGACCCCCAACGAGATGGATCAGCCAGGTGGCATCATTGATGGACTCATGTGTGGCGGCGGTAGTGAGGTTGGCCCAGGATCGAACATTGTTTCGTTCTGCTGTGCATGAGGTTGCTATGAGTCGGTTCCGACTCGATGGCACCTGCCAACAACAACAACAACAAGATACATGGCAGAAAAGTCCAATATGTTCATATAAAGAGAGATTCCTACTTGGCAGATCAGTCCAACATATCCATGTACAGAGAGCTAGGTATATGGCAGAAGAGTCCAAAATGTCCATACAGAGAGCTAGTTACATGGCAGGGTAGTGCAGCATTTCTATATACAGAGTTCTAGTTACAAGTCAGATAAGAGCAACTCATCTATATACAGAGAGCTAGCTACATGGCAGCGTAGTGCAACATTACCATATACAGAGATCTAGCTACAAGGAAGATCATTCCAACTTGTGTACATATAGAGAGCTAACTTCATGGCAGAGTAGTCCAACATGTCCATATACAG
>NW_006409001.1:780154-788307 GCF_000296735.1 Chrysochloris asiatica | reverse complement strand
AACTTCATGGCAGAGTAGTCCAACATGTCCATATACAGGGTACTAGCTACATGGCAGATGAGTCCAACATGTCCATACACTGAGAGCTAGTTACATGGCAGACAAGTCCAATATGTTCATGTACAGAGAGCTAGCTACATGGCAGAGTAGTGCAACATACCCATATACAGAGTTTTAGCTACATGGCATATGTGTTCAACTTGTCCATACACTGAGAGCTAGCTACATGACAGAGTACACCAACATGTCCATATACAGGGTACTAGCTACATGTCAGATGACTCCATCATGTCCATACACTGAGAGCTAGCTACATGGCAGACAAGATCAATATGTTCATATACAGAGAGGTACATTCTTGGGAGAGACATCAACATATTCATGAACAGAGAGCTAGTTATATGTCAGACGAGTCCAAAATGTGCATATACAGAGAGCTCGCTACATGGCAGGGTAGTGCAACATTTCCATATACAGAGTTGAAGCAACAAGGCAGATAAGTCCAACTTGTCTATATAAAGAGAGCTAATTTCATGACAGGGTAGTCCAACATGTCCATATACAGTGTACTAGTTACATGGCAGATGAGTCCAACATGTCCATACACTGAGAGCTAGTTACATGGCAGACAAGTCCAATATGTTCATGAAATGGGAGCTAGCTACACGGTAGGGAAGTGCAACATTTCCATAGACAGTGTTCTAGCTACAAGGCAGATGGGTCCAACATGTCTATATACTGAGAGCTAGCTACGTGGCAGATCTGTCCAAAGTGATCATATACTGAGAGCTAGCTACATGGCACGGTAGTCCAACATGTGCATATAAAGAGTACTAGCTACCTAGGTAATGAGTACAACATGTCCATATACTGAGAGCTAGTTACATGACAGACAAATCCAATATGTTCATATACAGAGAGCTACCTACTTGGCAGGTCCGTGCAACATATCTATGTACAGAGAGCTAGCTACATGGCAGACGTGTCCAAAATGTCTATATATAGAGATCTAGCTACATGGCAGAGTAGCTCAATATTTCCATATATGGAGTTCTAACTACATGGCAGAGGTGTCCAACGCATCCATATACTGGGAGCTACCTTCATGGCAAATCAGTCCATGGACTCGTCTGCTATGTAGCTAGTTCTCTGTACATGGATATGTTGGTTTGATCTGCCAAGTAGGTAGCTCTCTGTATATGAACATATTGCACTTGTCTGCCATATACCTAGCTCTGAGTATATGGACATGTTGGACTCCTATGTCATATAACTAGAACTCTGTATATGAAAATGTTGTACTACCCTGCCATGTAACTAGCTCTCTTTATATGAACATAATGGAGTTGTCTGCCATGTACCTAGCTCTCAGTGTATGGACATGTTGGACTCTTCTGCCATGTAGCCAGTACCCTTTATATGGAAATGATGCACTACTCTGCCATCTAGGTATCTCTCTGTATATAGAAAAGTTGGAATCATCTGCCTTGTAGCTACTAACTTGTATATGGACATGTTAGAGTAATCTGCCATGTAGCTAGCTCTCTGTATATGGACATTTTCGACTTGTGTGAAATGTAGCCTGCTCTCTATGCTTGGATATTTTGGACTGTTCTGCATTCTAGGTAGCTCTCAGTATATGGACATGTTGGACACATTTGCCATGTAGCTTTAATTCTGTATATGGAAATGTTGCACTACTATGCCGTGTAGATAGCTCTCTGTATATAGACAAGTTGGACTCATTTGTTTGTATCTAGAACTCTGTATGTTAAAATGTTGCACTACCCTGCAATGTAGATAGCTATCTGTATATGGACATTTTGGTCTCGTCTGCCATGTAACTAGCTCTCTGTGAAAGGATATTTTGGAGTGATCTGAGATGTAGGTTGCCCTCAGTATATGGACACGTTGGACACATCTGCCATGAAGCTACTACCCTGTATATGAACATGTTGGACTTTTCTGACATGTGGCTAGCTCTCAGTATATGGACATGTTGGACTCACCTGCCACGTAGCTTGTATCCTGTATACGGAAATGTTGGTCTACTCTGTCATGTAGATAGCTCTCAATATATGGATACGTTGGGCACATCTGCCATGTATCTAAAACTCTTTATATGCAAATGTTGCACTACTCTGCCATGTAGATAGCTCTCAGAATATGGACATGTTGTGCTCTTCTGCTTTATAGCTAGAACGATGTATATGTAAATGTTGCACTACTCTGCTGTGTAGCTAGGTCTCTGGATATAGACAAGTTGGACTCATATGCCTTGTAGCTAGGACTCTGTATATGAAAATGTTGGACTTGTCTGCCATGTACCTAGTACCCTGTATATGGACATGTAGGAGTACTCTACCATGTATCTAGCTGTCAGAATATGGACATGTTGGACTCATTATCCAGGTAGCTACTATATTTATATCGACATGTTGGACTACTCTGCCATGTAGCCAGCTCTCAGTATATGAAAACTTTGGACTCATCTGCATTGAAGCTAGAACTCTGTATATGGAAATGTTGCACTATACTGCCATGTAGCTAGCACTCTGTATATGGACAGTTTGAACTTGACGGCCATGTAGCTAGCTCTCTGTACATGGATATGTTGGACTGATCTTCCAAGTAGGTATTTATGTTTATATGAACATATTGGGCTTGTCTGTCATGTAGCTATCTCTCAGTATATGGAAATGTTAGACTCATTAGACAGGTAGCTAGTACTTTTTTTATGGACATGCTCGACTAGTATGCCATGTAGCTAGCTCTAAGTATATTCACACTTTGGCCTCAACTGCCATGTAGCTTGACCTCTGTATATGGAAATTATGCACTACCCTGTCATGTAGCTATTTCTCTGTATTTTATATTTTTTACTTGTCTGCCATGTAGCTAGCTCTCTGTACATGGATACATTGGACTTGTCTGCCGTGTAGCTAGCTCTCAGTATATGGACACGTTGCACACATCTGCCATGTAATTAGAACTTTGTATATGGAAATGTTGCACTACCCTGCCATGTAGGTAGCTCTCTGTATATGGACATTTTGGACTTGTCTACCATGTAGCTAGCTCTTTGTACATGGATATGTTGAACTCATCTGCCAAGTAGGTAGCTCACTGTATATGAACATATTGGACTTGTCTGCCATGTAGCTAGCTCTAAGTATATGAACATGTTGAACTCATCTACCATGTAGCTAGTACGCTTTATATGGAAAGGTTGGTCTTCTCTGCCAAGTAGCTAGCTCTCAGTATATGGACACATTGGACACATATGCCATGTAGCTAAAACTCTGTATATGGAAATGTTGCACTACTCTGACATGTAGCTAGCTCTCATAATATGGACAATTTAGATTCATCTGCCTTGTAGCTAGAACACAGCATATGGGAATGACGGACTCATCTGCCATGTAGCTAGTACCCTGTATAAGGACATGTCGGAGTACTCTGCCATGAAGTTAGCTGTCAGTATAGGGACATGTTTGACTCATTATCCAAGTAGCTAGTATTCTTATCATGGCAAACGAGTACAAAATGTCCATATACAGAGTGCTAGCTACATGGCAGATTAGTGTAACATTTCCATATACAGAGTTCTAGCTACAAGGCAATTGAGTCCAACTTGACTATATACATAAAGCTAGATACATGGCAGGGTAGTGCAACATTTCCATATACTTAATTCTAGTTAAAAGGCAGATGAGTCTAAATCGTCTATATACAGAGAGTTAGCTACATGACAACATTGTGCAACATTTCCATATACAGCGTTTTCGCTACAAGGCAAATGAGTTCAACTTGTCTATGTACAGAGACTAGCTACATGGCAGATGAGTCCAACATGCCCATGTACTGAAATATAGCAACATAGCAGTCAAGTCCAATATATTCATGTACAGAGAGCTACCTACTTGTCATATCAGTACAATATATCCATGAACAGAGAGCTAGATACATGGTAGACGAGTCCAAAATGTCCATATACAGAGATCTAGCTAAATGGCAGAGTTGTGCAACATTTTCTTATACAGAGTTCTAGATACATGCCAGATGTGTCCAACGTGTCCATATACTGAGCACTATGAACATGTCAGATCAGTCCAAAATATCCATGTACATAGAATTAGCTACATGGCAGGGTAATACAACTTTTCCGTATACAGAGATTAGCTACAGTGCAGATGTGTCCAACTTTTCTATATAAATAGAGCTAGCTACATAGCAACGTAAAGCAACATATCCATATGCAGAGTTCGAGCTAAATGGCAGATGTGTCCAAAGTGTCCATATACTGAGAGCTAGATACATGGCAGAGTAGTATAACATGTCCATATACAGGGTACTAGCTACATGGCAGATGAGTCCAACATGTCCATATCCTGAGAGGTAGGTACATGGCCGAAAAGTCCAATATGTTCATATACAGAGAGCTAGCTACATGGCACGGTAGTGCAACGTTTCCATATACAGAGTTCTAGCTACAAGGCAGATGAGTACAACTTGTCTTCATACTGAGAGCTAGATACATTGCATACAAGTCCAATATGTTCATATGCAGACAGCTACCTACTTTGCTGATCAGACGAACATATCCATATAAAGAGAGCTAGCTACATGGCAGACTCATCCAAATGTCCATATTCAGAGAACTAGCTACATGGAAAGGTAGTGCAACATTTCCATATACAGAGTTCTAGCATAAGGCAGATGAGACCAACTTGCCTAAATACAGAGAGCTAGCTACATGACAGAGTATTGCAACATTTCCAAATACAGAGTTGTAGCTTCATGGCAGATGAGTCCAACGTGTCCATGTACTGAGAGCTAGCAATATGGCAGAAGAATCCAACATGAACATATCTAGGGTACTAGCTACATGGCAGATGAGTCCAAAATGTCCATATACAGGGTACTAGCTACAAGGCAGATGTGTCCAACCTGTCCATATACTGAGAGCTAGCTACATGGTGGAGTAGTGCATCATTTCCATATACAGAGTTCAAACTAAATGGCAGATGAGTCCAAAGTGTTCATTTACTGAGAGCTAGCTACATGGCAGAGTAGTCCAACATGTCCATATAAAGAGCATTAGCTACCTGGATAATGAGTCCAACATGTCCATATACTGATGCTAGCTACATGGCAGACAAGTCCAATATGTTCACATGCAGAGAGCACCCTACTTGGTAGATCAGTCCAACATATCCATGTATAGAAAGCTCCCTACATGGCAGAAGAGTCCAAAATGTCCATACACAGTGTTCTAGCTAAAAGGCAGAAGAATCCAACTTGTCTATATACAGATAGCTAACTACATGGCACAGTAGTGCAACATTTCCATATACAGAGTTCTAGCGACATGGCAGTTATGTCCAATGTGTCCATATACTGAGAGCTATTTACATGGCAGAACAGTCCAACATGTCCATATACAGGTTACTCTCTACATGGCATGTGAGTCCAACATGTCCATATACTGAGAGCTAGCTACATGGCAGACAAGTCCAACATGTCCATATACGGTGTCCTAGCTACAAGGCAGATGAGTCCAACTTGTCTATATACAGAGAGCTAGCTGTGTGGCAGAGAAGTGCATCATTTCCATGTACAGATTTCAAGCTACATGGCACATGAGTCCACAGTGTTCATATACTGAGAGCTACCTACATGGCAGATCAGTCAAATATTTCCATATAAAGAGTACTAGTTACGTGGATAATGAGTCCAACAAATCCATATACTGAGGGTTAACTACACAGCAAATGAGTACAACATGTGTATATATAGAGCACTAGCTCGCTGGCTAATGTGTCCAACATGTCGATATACTGAGAGCTAGCTACATGGCAGACAACTCCAATATGTTCATATACAGAGAGCTAGTTTCATTGCTGGGTAGTGCATCATTTCCATATACAGAGTTCTAGCTACAAGGCAGATGATTCCAACTTGTATATATACAGAGAGCTAACTACATGGCAGGGTAGTGCAACGTTTCCATATACAGAGTTCTAGCTACATGGCAGATGTGTCAAACGTGACAATATACTGAGAGCAAGCTACATGCAGACAAGTCAGATGAGTCCAAGTTGTCTCTATACAGAGATCCAGCGATATGGTAGAGTAGTGCAAGATGTCCATATACGGGATACTAGCTTCATGGCATATGAGTCTAACATGCCCATATACTGAGAGCTAGCTACATGGCACACAAGCCCAATATATTCATATACAGAGAGCTAGCTACATTGCAGGGTAGTTCAACATTTCCATATAAAGAGTTCTAACTACATGGCAGATGTATCCAACGTGTCCATATACAGAGAGCTAGCTACATGGCAGGGTATTGCAACATTTCCATAAATAGAGTTCTTGCTACAAAGCAGATGAGTCCAACTTGTCTATTTATTGAGAGCTAGCTACATGGCAGACAAGTCCAACATGTTCATATACAGAGAGCTAACCACTTGGTAGATCAGTCTAACATATCCGTGTACAGAGAGCTAGCAACATGGCAGACGAGTCCAAAATGTCCATATTCAGCTAGGTAGCTATATGGTAGGGTAGTGCAACATTTCCATATACAGATTCTATCTACATGACAGATGTGTCCAACATATCCACATATGGAGAGCTAGCTTCATTGGAGAGTAGTCCAACATGTCTATATACGGAAAAAAGCTACATGGCAGATGAGTCCAACATGTCCACATACTGAGAGATAGCTTCATGGTAGACGAGTCCAAAATGTCCATATAAAGAGAGCTAGCTACATGGCAGGGTAGTGCAACATTTCCATGTACAGAGTTCTAGCTACATGCCAGATGAGTCCAACATGTCCATATACTGAGAGCTAGCCACATAGCAGATAATTCCAAAATGTTCATATACATACAACTAGCTACATGGCAGAGTCATGTAACATTTCCATATAACATAGTTCTAGCTACAAGGAAGATGAGTCCAACTTGTCTTTATACAATTTTAATACGTTCATATGAAGAGAGTTAGCTACATGGCTGGGTAGTGCAACATTTCCCTACACAGAGTTCTAGCTACATGGCAGATGTGTCCAACATGCCAATGTACTGAGAGCTAGCTACATGGCAGAGTAGTCCAACATGTCCATGTACAGGGTACTGGCTACACGGGATATGAGTCTAACATGTCCATATTCTGAGAGCTAGCTACATGGCAGACAAGTACCATATGTTCATATACTGAGTACTAACCACTTGGCAGATCAGAGCAAAATATTCATGGATAGAGAGCTAACTACATGTCATACGATTCCAAAATGTCCATATACAGAGAGCTAGCTATATGGCAGGGTAATGCAACATTTCCATGGACAGAGTTCTATCTACAAGGCAGATGAGTCCAACATATCCATGTACTGAGTGCTATATACATGGCAGATGTGTCCAACATGTCCATATACAGAGATCTAGCTACATGGAAGACAAGTCCAATATGTTCATATACAGAGAGCTACCTACTTGGCAGATCAGTCCATCATATCCATGTACAGAGAGGTAGCTACATGTCAGATGAGTCCAATATGTCCATAGATGGCAGTGTAGTGCAGCGTTTTAATAAACAGAGTTCTAGCTACAAGGCAGATAAGTCCAACTTGTCTATATACAGAGAGCTAGCTGCATGGAAGGGTAGTGAAACATTTCCATATACATAGTTCTAGCTACAAGGCAGATGAGTCCAACTAGTCTATATACAAAAAGGTACCTACATGGCAGGGTAGTGCAACATTTCCATATACAGAATTCTAGGTACAAGACAGACGAATCCAACTTGTCTATATACAGAGAGCTAACTACATGGCAGCGTAGTGCAACATTTCCATATACAGAGTCCAAGATACATGGCAGATGATTCCAATATGTTCATATACAGAGAGCTACCTACTTGGCAGATCAATCCAACATATCCATGTACAGAGTTCGAGCTACAAGGCAAATGAGTCCAACATGTCTATATACAGAGATCTAGCTTCTTGGCAGGGTAGTGCAACATTTCCATATACAGAGTTCTAGATACATGGCAGATGTGTCCAATGTGTCCATATATTGAGAGTTAGCTACATGGCAGAAAACTCCAATATGTTCATATACAGAGAGCTACCT
>NW_006409001.1:770971-779464 GCF_000296735.1 Chrysochloris asiatica | reverse complement strand
TAGTGCAACATTTCTATATACAGAATTCTAGCTACAAGGCAGATGAATCTAACTTGTCTATACACAGAGAGCTAGTTATATGGCAGAAAAGTCCAACATGTTAATTTAAAGCGAGCTATCTACTTGGCAGATCAGTCCAACATATCCATGTACTGAGTGCTACGTACGTGACAGATGTGTCCAACACGTCCATATACAGAGATCTAGCTACATGGCAGACAATTCCAATATGTTCATATACAGAGAGCTAACTACTGGGCAGATCAGTCCATCATATCCATGTACAGAGAGCCAGCTACATGTCAGACGAGTCCAATATGTCCATATACAGAGAGCTAGCTACATGGCAGGTTAGTGCAACATTTCAATATACAGAGTTCTAGCTACAAAGCAGATGAATCCAATTTGCATATATACATAGAGCTAGCTGCATGGAAGGGTAGTGCAACATTTCCTTATACAGAGTTCTAGGTACAAGGGAGATGAGTCCAACTTGTCTATATAAAGAGAGCTAACTACATGGCATCTTAGTGCAATATTTCCATATACAGAGTTCTAGATACATGGCAGACGCGTCCAACATGTCCATATATTGAGAGCAAGCTACATGGCAGAGTACTCCAAAATATCCATGCACAGAGAGCTAGCTAATTGTCAGACGAGTCCAAAATGTCCATATACAGAGAACTATCTACATGGCAGAGTAGAGCATCATTTTCATATACAAAGTTCAAGCTACATGTCATATGTGTCCAAAGTATTCGTATACTGAGAGCTAGCTTCCTGGTAGAGTAGTCTAACATGTCCATAAAAAAGTTGTAGCTACAAGGCAAATGCATTCAAATGTGTCCATATACTGAGAGCTAGCTACATGGCAGACAAGTCCAATGTGTTCATATACAGAGAGCTACCAACATGGCAGATCAGTCCAAGATATCCATGTACAGAGAGCTAGCTACATGGCAGATGAGTCCAAATTGTCTAAGTACAGAGAGCTAGCTCCATGGCTTGGTAGTGCTTCGTTTCCATATATGGAGTTCTAGCTAAAAGACAGGTGAGTCCAACTTGTCTATATACAGAATGCTAGCTAAATGGCAGAGTATTGCAACATTTCCATATAGAGAGTTCTAGCTACATGGCAGATGTTTCCAACGTGTGCATATAGAGAGAGCTAGCTGCATGGCAGAGTAGTCCAACATGTCCATATACAGGGTACTAGCTACAAGGCAGATGAATCCAACTTGTCTATATACAGTGAGCTGTGTACATGGACGAACAGTGTAACATGTCGACATACACAGTTCTAGCTATATGGCAGATGTGTTCAACGTGTCCCTACACTGACTGCTAACTACATGGCAAGAGTCCAAAATGTCCATATAAAGAGAGCTAGGAGCTCTGGTAGCGTAGCAGTTACGAATCGGGCTGCAAACCATAAGGTCAGCTGTTCGAAACTACCAGCTCTTCCGCGGAAGAAAGATGAGGTTTTCTGTTCCCGTAAGGAATTACACCCTCGGAAACCCTGTACAGGGTCGCTATTGTTCAAAACAGACTCGAAGGCTCTTAACAACAACAACAACAGCTACATGGCAGATCAGTCCAACATATCCATGTACAGAGAGTTAGCTACATGTCAGACAAGTCCAAAAAGTCCATAAACAGAGAGCTAGCTAAATGGAAGATTAGTGCATCATTTCCATATACAGACTTCTAGCTACATCGCCGATATGTCCAACGTGTTCATATACTGAGAGCTAGCTACATGGCAGAGTAGTCCAACATGTCCATATACAGGGTACTAGCTACAAGACATATGAGTCCAAATTGTCTATATACAGAGAGATAGCTACACGGGAGAGGAGCACATCATTTACATATACAGAGTTCAAGATACATGGCAGATGAGTCCAAGGTGTTCACATATTGAGAGCTAGGTACATGGCAGAGTAGTGCAACATGTCCATATACAGGGATCTAGCTACATGTCAGATGAGTCCAATATGTTCATATACAGAAAGTTAGCTACATGGCAGGGTAGTGCAATATTTCCATGTACAGTGAGCTAGCTACATGGCAGACGAGCCCAATTTTTTTTATACTGAGAGCTAGCTACATGGCAGAATAGTCCAACATGTCCATATACAGGGTACTAGCTAAAAGACATATGAGTCCAAATTGTCTATATACAGAGAGCTTGCTACACGGGAGAGTAGCACATCATTTACATGGACAGAGTACAAGATACATGGCAGATGAGTCCAAGGTGTTCACATATTGAGAGCTAGGTACATGACAGAGTAGTGCAACATGTCCATATACAGGGATCTAGTTACATGTCAGATGAGTCCAATATGTTCATATACAGAAAGCTATCTACATGGCCGGGTAGTACAACATTTCCATGTACAGAGAGCTAGCTACATGGCAAGGTAGTACAAGATTTCCATATACAGCTTTCTACCTACAAGGCAGATGATTCCAACTTGTCTATGTACAGAGAGCTAGCTACATAGCAGGGTAGTACAACATTTCCATATACAGATTTCTAGCTACAATGCAGATGAATCCAACTTGTCCATATACTGAGACCTACCTACATGTCAGACGAGTCCAAAATGTCCATATACAAAGAGCTAGCAAAATGGCAGTATAGTGCATCTTTCCCATATACAAAGTTCAAGTAACATGCAAGATGAGTCGAAAGTGTCCATATACTGAGAGCAAGCTACATGGAAGAGTAGACAAGGATGCACATATACAGGGTACTAGCTACACGGCAGATGAGTCCAACATGTCCATATAATGAGAGCTAGATACATGGCAGACAAGTCCAATAGGTTCATATACAGAGAACTAGCTACATGGAAGGGTAGTGCAACATTTCCATATACAGAGTTCTACCTACAAGGCAGATGAGTCTAACTTGTCTATATACAGAGAGTTAGCTACATGGCAGAGTAATGCAACATTTACAAATATAAGATCTACCTTCAGGAGCTTTGGTAGCGTAGTGGTTACGAATCGAGCTGCGAACCCTAAGGTCAGCGGTTTGAAACTACTAGCTGCTCCATGGGATAAAGATCAGGCTTTCTACTCCCGTAAAGATTTACACCCTTGGAAACCCTGTACAGGGTCGCTATGGGTCGAAACCAACTCAAAGGCACTTAACAACAACAACAACAACCTACATGGCAGATGTGTCCAATGTGTCCATATACTGAGAACAAGCTACATGGCAGAGTAGTCCACCATGTCCATATACAGGGTATTAGCTACATGACAGATGAATCCTATATGTACATATACTGAGAGCTATCTACACGGCAGACAATTCCAATATGTTCATATACAGAGAGATACCTACATGGAAGGCTAGTGCAACATTTCCATATACAGAGTTCTAGCTACATGGTAGATGAGTCCAAAAGTCCATCTACAGATAGCTAGCTACATGGCAGAGTTGTGCATCATTTCCATATACAGAGTTTAAGCTACATGGCAGATCTGTCCAAAGTGTTCATGTAATGAGAGCTAGCTACATGGCAGAGTAGTGCAACATGACCATATATAGGTTATTAGCTACATGGCAGATGAGTTCAACATGTCCAAATACTGAAAGCTAGCTACATGGCAGAGTAGTCCAAAATGTTCATATACATAGAAGTAGCTACATGGCAGGGTCATGCAACATTTCCATATACAGAGATCTAGTGACAAGGAAGATGAGACCAACATGCACAGAGAGCTAGCTACATATCAGATTAGTCCAAAATGTCCATATACATAGAAGTAGCTACGTGGCAGGGTAGTGCAACATTTCCAAATACAGAGTTCTAGCTACATGGCAGATGTTTCCAATGTGTCCATATATATAGAGCAAGCTACATGGCAGAGTAGTCCAACATGTCCATATACAGGGTACTAGGTACATGAGAGATGAGTCCAACATGTCCATATACTGAGAGTTAGTTACATGGCAGACAATTCCAATATGTTCATATACAGAGAGCTACCTACATGGAAGGCTAGTGCAACATTTCCATATCAAGTGTTCTAGCTACTTGGCAGATGTGTCCAAATGTCCATGTACAGAGACCTAGCTACATGGAAGAGTTGTGCTTCATTTCCATATACAGATTTCAAGTTACATTGCAGATCATTCCAAAGTGTTCATGTAAAAAAGCTAGCTACATGGCAGAGAAGTACAACATATCTATATACAGAGAGCTAGCTAAACGGCAGTGTAGTGCATCATTCCAATATACAGTGTTCTAGCTACATGGCAGATGTTTCCAATGTGCACTTAAACTGAGAGTTAGCTACATGGCAGAGTAGTCCAACATGTCCATATAAAGGGTACTACCTACATGACAGATGAGTCCAACATGTCCATATACTGGGAGCTAGCTTCATGGCACACATGTCCAAAATGTTCATATACAGAGAGCTACATACTTTGCAGATCAGTCCAAAATATCCATGTACAATGAGCTATCTACATGGCAGACGAGTCCAAAATGTCCACATACAGAGAGCTAGCTACATGGCAGGGCAATGCAACATTTCCATATACAGAGTTCTAGCTACAAGGCAGATGAGTCTAACATGTCTACATATAGAAAGCTAGCTACATGTCAGGGTAGAGCAACATTTCCATATACAGAGTTCTAGCTACAAGACAGATGAGTCCAACTTGTCTATTTACAGAGAGCAAGCTACATGGAAGAGTAGTGCATCTATGTCCATATACAAGGTACTAGCTACATGGCAGATGAGTCCATCATGCCCATATACTGAGAGTTAGCTACATGGCATATGAGTCCAATGTGTTCATATACAGAGAGCTACCTACTTGGCAGATCAGTGTAATATATCCATGTATTGAGAACTACCTACATGGCAGATGAGTCTAACGTGTCCATATACTTTGAGCTAGCTACGTGGCAGAGTAGTCCAACATGTCCATGTACAGGGTTCTAGCTACATGGCAGATGAGTCCAACATGTCCATATACTGAATGAAAGCTACATGGCAGACAAGTCAAATATGTTCAATTAAAGAGGGCTAGCTACATGGCAGAGTAGTGCAACATTTCCATATACAAAGCTCTAGCTCCATGTCGGATGTATCCAATGTGTCCATAATCTGAGATCTACCTACATGACAGATCAGTCCAAAATATCCATGCACAGAGAGCTCTCTACATGTCAGATGAGTCCAAAAGGTCCATATACAGGGTTCTAGCCTCATGGCAGATGTGTCCACCGTGTCCATATTTTGAGAGCTAGCTACATGACAGAGCAGTCCAATATGTTTATATACAGAGAGCTACCTACATGACAGGTCAGTTCAACATATCCATGCCAAGAGAGCTAACTCCATGGCAGACGAATCCAAAATGTCCATACACAGAGAGTGAGCTACATGGCAGGGTAGTGCATTGTTTCCATATACAGTATTCTTTCTACAAGGCAGATGAGTCCAACTTGTCTATATACAGAGCGCTACCTACATGACAGAGCAGTGCAACATTTCCATATACAGAATTCTTGCTACATGGCAGATGTGTCCAAAGTATCCATATACTGAAAGTTAGCTACCTGGCAGAGTTGTCAAAATTTTCCATATACAAGGTAATAGCTACATGGCAGATGAGCCCATCATGTCCATATATTGAGAGCGCGCTACATGGCAGACAAGTCCAATATGTTCATATACAGAGAGCTAACTACCTGGCAGATGAGTCCAACATATCCATGTACAGAGAGCTATCTCCATGGCAGATGAGTCCAAAATGCCCATGTAAAGAGAGCTAGCTACATGACAGTGTAGTACAGCATTTCCCCATACAGAGTTCTAGCTACAAGGCAGATGAGTCCAACTTGTCTATATACAGTGAGCTAACTACATGGCAAGGTAGTGAAACATTTCCAAATACAGAGTTCTAGCTACAAGGCAGATGAGTCCAACTTGTCTATATACAGTGAGCTAACTACATGGCAAGGTAGTGAAACATTTCCAAATACAGAGTTCTAGCTACAAGAAAGATGAGTTCAACTTGTTTATTTACAGAGAGTTAACTACATTGCAGAGTAGTGCAACATGTCCATATACAGGGTCCTAGCTACATGGTAGATGAGTCCAACATACCCATAGACTGAGAGCTAGCTACATGGCAGACGAGTACAATATGTTCAAAAACAGAGAACTATCTACTTGGCAGGTCAGTCCAGCATCTCCATGCACTGTCAGCTACCTTCATGGAAGATGAGTCCAACATGTCCATAAACGGAGAGGTAACTACATGTCAGACAAGTCCAATATGTTCATATACAGAGAGCTAGTTACATGGCAGAGTAGTGCAAACTTTCCATATACAGAGTTCTAGCCCCATGGCGGATGTGTCCAATGTGTCCATATACTGAGATCTACCTACATGGCATATTAGTCCAAAATATTCAAGAACATAGAGCTGACTACATGTAAGACGAGTCCAAAATGTTCATATATAGAGTTCTAGCTACATGGCAGATGTGTCCAACTTGTCCATATACTGAGAGCTAAGTACATGGCAGAAAAGTCCAATATGTTCGTATACAGAGAACTAGCTACAGACATGGTAGTGCAATATTTCTATATATAGAGATCTAGCTACAAGGTAGATGAGTCCAACTTGTTCATATACTGAGACCTAGCTACAAGGCAGAGTTGTCCAACATGTCCATATATAGGGTGCTAGCTACATGGCAGATGAGTCCAACATTTCCATATACTGAGAGCTAGCTACATGGCAGACGAGTACAATATGTTCAAAAACAGACAGCTACCTACTTGGCAGATCAGTCCAACATATCCATCTACAGAAAACTACCTACATGTCAGTCGAATCCAAAATATCCATATACAAAGAGCTAGCTACATCGCAGGATATTGCAACATTTCAATATACAGTGTTCTAGCTACATGGCAGATATGTCAAATGTATCCATATACTGAGAGCTAGCTACATTGCAGAGTAGTCCAACATGTCCATATACAGAGTTTGAGCTACATGGCAGATGTGTCAAACATGTCCATATACTGAGAGCTAGCTACATGGAAGAGTACCCAAACATGTCGATATACAGGGTACTAGCTACATGGAAAATGTGTCCAACATGTCCATATACTGAGAGCTAGCTACATGGCAGACAAATTCAAAATGTTCATATACAGAGATCTACCTACTTGGCATATCAGTTCAACATATTCATCTACAATGAGCTAGCTACATAGCAGACGAGTCCAAAATGTCCATATAGAGAGAGTTAGCTACATGGCTGGTTAGTGCAACATTTCCATATACAGAGTTCTAGCTACAGGACAGATGAGTCCATCTTGACTACATACAGGGAGCTGGCTACATGGCAGAGTAGTGCATCATTTCCATATATAGATTTCTAGCTACCTGGAAGATATGTCCAACGTGTCCATATACGGAGAGCTAGCTACATGGCAGACAAGTCCAATTTGTTCATATACACAGAGCTACCTACCTGGCAGATCAGTCAAACATATTCATGTACAGAGTTCTAGCTACAAGGCAGATGAGTACAACTTGTCTATGTACAGAGAGCTAGCTACATGGCAGAGTAGTGCAACATTTCCATATATGGTGTTCTAGCTACATGGAAGATGTTTGCAATGTGTCCATATACTGAGAGTTAGCTACATGGCAGACAAGTCCAATATGTTCATATACAAAGAGCTACTTGCTTGGCAGATCTCTCCAACATATTCATGTACAGAGAGCTACCTACTTGGCAGGTCAGTCCAACATACCCATGTACAGAGATTTACCTACATGGCAGATTAGTCCAAAATGTCCATATACAGACAGCGAGCTACATGGCATGGTAGTGTATTATTTCCATATACAGTGTTCTTTCTACAAGGAAGATGAGTAAAACTTGTCTATATACAGAGAGCTAGCTACATGACAAAGTTGTGCTACATTCCCATATACAGAGTTCTAGCTACATGGCAGATGTGTCCAACGTGTCCATATACTGAGAGCTAGCTACATGTTAGAGCTGTCCAACATGTCCATATAAAGTGTACTAGCTACATGGCAGATGAGTCCAACATGTCAATATACTGAGAGCTAGCAACATGGCACACAAGTCCAATATGTTCATATTCAGAGAGCTACCTACTTGGTAGATCAGTCCAATATATCCATGTTCAGAGATCTAGCTACATGGCAGACGAGTCAAACATGTCCATAAACTGAGAGTTAACTACATGGAAAATGTACCAAACATGTGTCTATATAAAGGATTCGCTCCCTGGTTAATGAGTCCTCATGTCTATACACTGAGAGCTAGCTACATGACAAAGAAGTCCAATATATTCATATACCAAGACCCAGCTATATGGCAGGATAGTACAACATTCCCATAAACAAAGTTCTAGCCACATGGCAGATGTGTCCAACGTGTCCATATACTGATA
>NW_006409001.1:764647-770871 GCF_000296735.1 Chrysochloris asiatica | reverse complement strand
GATAGTGCAAAATTCCCATAAACAGATTTCTAATCACATAGCAGATATGTCCAACGTGTCCATATACTGAGAGCTAGCTACATGGCAGACAAGTCCCATATGTTCATTTACAGAGAGCTACCAACTTGGCAGATCAGTCCAACATATCCATGGACAGAGAGCTAACTACATGGCAGACAAGTCCAAAATGTCCATATTCAGAGAGCTAGCTACATGGCAGGGTAGTGCAATGTTTCCATATACAGAGATCTAGAAAGCTGGCAGATGTATCCAATGTGTCCATATACTGAGAGCTAGGTACATGGCTCCCGTAAGGATTTACACCCTCGGAAACCCTGTACAGGGTCGCTATGGGTCGGACCCGACTCGATGGCACTTAACAACAACAACAACAACTAGGTACATGGCAGACAAATAAAAAATGTTCACATTCAGAGAGCTACCTACTTTGCAGATCGGTCCAACAAATACATAAACAATGAGCTAGCTACATGGCAGACGAGTCCAAAAAGTCCATATAGAGAGAGCTCGTTACATGTCAGGGTAGTGCAACATTTCCATAAAAAGAGTTCTAGCTACAAGGAAGATGAGTCCAATTTGTCTACATACAGGGAGATGGCTACATGGCAGAGTAGTGCAACATTTCCATATACAGATTTCTAGGTACCTGGAAGATGCGCCCAACGTGTCCACACACAGAGACAGCTACATGGCAGAGAAGTCCACTATTTTCATATACAGAGAGCTACCTACCTGTCAGATCAGACCAATATATCCATGTGCAGCGTTCTAGCTACAAAGCAGATGAGTACAACTTCTCTATATACAGAGAGCTAGCTACATGGCAGTGTAGTGCTACATTTACATATACAGAGTTCATTCTACATGGCAGATGAGTCCAACTTGTCTCTATACAGAGAGCTAACAACATGGCAGGGTAGTGCAACATTTCCATATACAGAGTTCTAGCTACATGGCAGATGTGTCCAACGTGTCCATATACTGAGAACTAGCTACATGGCAGATCTGTCCAAAATATTCATGCACAGAGAGATAGCTACATGTCAGACAAGTCCAAAATGTCCATGTACAGAGAGCTACCTACATGGCACATCAGTCCAACATATCCATGTAAAATGAGCTAGTTTCATGGCAGACGAGTCCAAAATGTCCATATATAGAGAGCTAGCTACATGGCAGGTTAGTGTAACATTTCCATATACATAGTTCTAGCTACATTTCAGATGAGTCTAACTTGTCTATATAGAGAGAGCTAGCTCCATGACAGAGCAGTACATTTCCATATAGAGAGTTCTACCTACATGGCAGATGTGTCCAACGTGTCCATATACTGAAACCTAGCTACCTGTCAGAGTAGTCCAACATGTCCATATAGAGGCTACCATTTACATGGCAGATGAGTCCAACATGTCCATATACCGGGAGCTAGCAACATGGCAGACAAGTCCAATATGTTCATATAGAGAGAGCTAATTACTTAGCAGAACAGTCCAACATAAACATGTACAGAGGCTAGGTACATGGCATATGTGTCTAATGTGTCCATATAATGAGAGCTAGCTACATGGCAGACGAGTCCAATATGTCAATATACAGAGAGCTAGCTACATGGCAGGGTAGTGCAACATATCCATATACAGAGTGCTAGCTACTTGGCAGATATGTCCAACGTGTACATGTACTGAGAGCTACTGACAAGTCTGACAAGTCCAATATGTTCATACACAGAGAGCTACACACATGGCAGGGTAGTGCACATTTCCATATACAGCGTACTACCTACATGGCAGATGTGTCCAACATATCCATATACTGAGAGCTAGCTATACGGCAGACAAGACCAATATGTTCTTATAGAGAGAGCTACCTACTTGGCAGATCAGTCCAACTTATCCATGTACAGAGAGATCACTACATGGCAGAAAAGTCCAAAATTTCTATGTACAGAGTTCTAGCTACAAGGCAGATGAGTACAACTTGTGTATATACAGATACCTACATTCATGGCAGATTCGTGCAACATTTCCACATACACAGTTCTAGCTACATGGCAGATGTGCTTAACGTGTTCTTATACTGAAAGTTAGCTACATGGCATACAAGTCCAATATGTTCATATACAGAGAGCTACCTACTTGACAGAGTAGTCCAACATATCCATGTACAGGTAGCTAGGTACAAGGCAGATGGGTCCAAAATGACCATATATAGAGAGCTACCTTTATGGCAGAGTATTGCAACATTTCCATATACAGAGTTCTAGCTACAAGGCAGATGAGTCCAACTTGTCTATATAGAGAAAGCTACCTACATGACAGTGTAGTGCAATATTTCCATATACAGAGTTCTAGCTACATGGTAGATGTGTCCAACATGTCCTTATACTGAGAGTTAGATACATGGCAGACAATACAAATATGTTCATATACAGAGAGCTACCTACTTCACAGATCAGTCCAACATATCCATGTACAGGGAGATAGGTACATGGCAGACGGGTCCAAAATTTCCATGTACAGAATGCTAGCTACGTGGCAGGGTAGTGAAACATTTCCCTATACAGAGCTTTAGCTACAAGGCAGATGAGTCCAACTTGTCTATATACAGAAAGCTACCTACATGACAGTGTAGTGCAATATTTCCATATACAGAGTTCTATCTACATGGCAGATGTGTCCAACGTGTCCTTATACTGAGACTTAGCTTCATGGAAGACAAGACAAATATGTTCATATACAGAGAGCTACCTACTTCGCAGATCAGTCCAACATATCCATGTACAGAGAGCTCACTACATGGCAGAAAATTCCAAAATTTCCATGTACAGAATGCTAGCTATGTGGCAGGGTAGTGAAACATTTCCTTATACAGAATTCTACCTACAGGGCAGATGAGTCCAACATGTCTATATACAGAGAGTTAGCTACATGGCAGGGAAGTGCAACATTTCGTTATACAGATTTCCAGCTATATGGCATATGTGTCCAATGGGTCCATATACTGAGAGTTACCAACATGGCAGATCAGTGAAAATTTCCATGCACAGAGGGCTATCTACATGTCAGACTAGTCTAAAATGTCCATATACAGAGAGTTAGCTACATGAGAGGTTAGTACAACATTTCCGTATACAGAGTTGCTGCTAGAAGGCAGATGAGACCAGTTTTTCTATATACAGAGAGCTAGCTACATGGCGGAGTAGTGCAACATGTCCATATTCACGGTTCTAACTATATAGCAGATATGTCCATCGTGTACATATACTGAGAGGTAGCTACATGGCAGTGTAGTCCATCATGTCCATATACAAGGTACTAGATACATGGCAGACAAGTCCAATATGTTCATATGCAGAGAGCTATGTACTTGGCAAATAATTCCAACATATCCATGTATAGAGAGCTAGCTACATGGCAGAGTTTTGCATCATTTACATATACAGAGTTCAAGCTACAATGCAGATGATCATAAAGTGTTCATGTACTGAGAGCTAGCTACATGGCAGAGTAGTCCAACATGTCCATATAAAGAGTACAAGCTACATGGCAGATGTATCAAACATATCCATATACTGAGAGCTAGCCACATGGCTGTAAAGTCCAATATGTTCATATACAGTGAGCTAGCTACATGGCAGGGTAATGCAACTTTTCCATATACAGAGTTCGAGCTACAAGACAGATGAGAACAAATTTTCTATATACAGAGAGCTAACTGCGTGGAAGGGTAGTGCAACATTTCCATAAACAGAGTTCAAGCTACATGACAGATTTGTCCAACATGTCCACATACTGAGAGCTAGTGGCATGGCAGATCAGTGCAAAATATCCATGCACAGAGAGATCGTGACATGTCAGAAGAGTCCAAAATGTCCATATACAGAGAACTAGCTACATGGCAAAGTAGTGCATCATTTTCATATACAGAGTTCAAGCTACATGGTAGATGTGTCCAAAGTGTTCATAAACTTAGAGCTTGTTACATGGCAGAGTAGTCCAATATGTCCATATACATAGTTCTAGCTACATGGCAGATGTGTCCAAACTGTCCATATACTGAGAGCTATCTACATGGCAGAAAAGTCCCATATTTTCATATACAGAGAGCTAACTACTTGGCAGATCAGTCCAACATATCCATGTACAGAGAGCTAACTACATGGCAGGTGAGTCCAAAATGTCCATATACAGAGAGCTAGCTACATGGCAGGGTAGTGCAACATTTCCATATATAGAGTTCTAGCTACAAGGCAGATGATTACAACTTGCCTGTCTACAGGGAGCTAATTACATAGCAGAGTAGTGCATTGTTTCCATATACTGTGTTCTAGTTACATGGTAGATTTGTCCAACATGTCCATACATTGAGAGCTAGCTACATGGCAGAGTAGTCCAACATGTCCATATACAGAGTACTAGCTACATGTCTAATGAGTCTAACATGTCCATATACTGAGAGCTAGCTGAATGGCAGATCAGTGCAAAATATCCATACACAGAGAGATCGTGACATGTCAGACGAGTCCAAAATGCCCATATACATAGAGCTAGCTACCAGTCCAATATGTTTATATACAAAGAGCTACCTACTTGACAGATAAGGCCTACATATCCATGTACAGAGAGCTAGTTATATGGCAGACGAGTCCACAATGTCCATATACAGAGAGCTAGCTACATGGCAGGGTAGTGCAACATTTCCATATAAAGAGTTCTAGCTACATTGCAGATGTGTCAAACGTGTCCATATAATGAGAGCTAGCTGAATGGCAGATCAGTGCAAAATATCCATACACAGAGAGATCGCGACATGTCAGACGAGTCCAAAATGCCCATATACAGAGAGCTAGCTACATGGCAGAGAAATCAAATATGTTCATATACTGAGAGCTACCTACTGGCAGATAAGTCCAACATATCCATGTACAGAGAGCAAGTTACATGGCCTACAGGTCCAAAATGTCCATGTACAGGGGCTAGCTAAATGTCAGGGTAGTGCAACATTACTATATTCAGATTTCTAGCTGCAAGGCAGATTAGTCCAAATTGTCTATATACAGAGAGCTAGCTACATGGCAGAGTAGTGCAACATTTCCATATACAGAGTTCTAGCTGCATGGCAGATATGTCCAATGAGTCCATATGCTTAGATCTACCTACATGGCAGAAAAGTCCATTATGTTCATATACAGAGAGCTAGCTAAATGGCAGGGCAGTGCAACATGTCCATATACACAGTTCTAGCTATATGGCAAATGTGTCCAATTTGTCCACATACTGAGAGCTAGTTAAAAGGCAGAGTAGTCCAACATGTCCATATACAGGGTACTTGCTACATGGCAGATGAGCCCAACATATCCATATACTGAGAGTTAACTACATGGCAAATGAGTCCAACATGTATATATATAAAGGACTAGCTCCCTGGCTAATGATTGCATCATGTCCTTATACTGAGAGCTACTTCCATGGCAGACTAGTCCAATATGTTCATATACAGAGAGCTAGGTACATGACAGGGTAGTGCAACATTTCCATATACAGAGTTCTAGCTACATGACTGATGTGTCAAACGTGTCCATGTGCTTAGGGGTATCTACAAGGCAGACAAACCAATATGTTCATATACAGAGAAGTAGCTACATGGCAGCATAGTGCATCATTTCCATATACAGAGTTCTAGCTATATGGCAAATGTGTCCACGTGTCCATATTCTAAGAGTTAGCTACATGGCAGAGTAGTCCAACATGTCCATATACAGGGTTCTTGCTACTTGCCAGATGAGCCCAAAATGTCTTTATACTGAGAGTTAACTTCATGGCAAACGAGTCCAACATGTGTATATATAAGACTATCTCCCTGGCTAATGAATCCATCATGTCCATATACTGAGAGCTAGCTACATGGCACACAACTTCAAAATGCTCATTTACAGAGAGCTACCTACTTGGCAGATCAGTCCAATATATCCATGTAAAGAGAGCTAGCTACATGGCAGTCAAATCCAAATGTCCATATACAGAGAGATAGCTACACGGCAGGGTAGTGCAACATTTTCATATACAGAGTTCAATCTACATGGCAGATGTGTCCAGCATGTCCATATGCTGAGAACTAGCTGCATGGCAGATCAGTGCAAAATATCCATGCACAGAGAGTTCGTGACATGTCAGGTGAGTCCAAAATATCCATATACAGAGAGC
>NW_006409001.1:752312-764547 GCF_000296735.1 Chrysochloris asiatica | reverse complement strand
AGGTGAGTCCAAAATATCCATATACAGAGAGCTAGCTACATGGCAGAGTAGTGCATCATTTTCACATACAGAGTTCAAGCTACATGGCAGATGACTCCAAAGTGTTCATATGCTGAGAGGTTGCTACATAGCACAGTAGTCCAATATGTTCATATACAGAGTTCTATCTACATGGCAGATGTGTCCAACCTGTCTATATACATGACAGAAAAGTCAAAAATGTTCATATACAGAGAGTTACCTACTTGGCAGATCAGGGCAACATATGCATGTACAGAGAGCTAGCTACATGGCAGACGAGACAAAAATGTCCATATACAGAGAGCTAGCTACATGGTGGGGTAGTGCAATATTTCCATATACAGAGTTCTATCAAAAAGGCAGATGAGTCAAACTTGTCTATACAAAGAGCACTAAATACATGGAAGGGTAGTGAAACATTTCCATATATACGGTTCTAGCTACATGGCAGATGTGTCCAACGAGTCCATGTACTGAGAGCTAGCTACATGTCAGAAGAATCCAAAATGTCCATGCACAGAGAGCTAGCTACATGGCAGAGTAACGCATCTTTCCCATATACAGAGTTCAAGCTACATGGCACATGTGTCCAACGTGTCCATATACTGAGAGCTACCTACATTGCAGACAAGTCCAACATGTTCATATACAGAAAGCTACATACTTGGCAGATAAGTACAACATATCCATGTACAGAGAGCTAGCTACATTGCTGACAGGTCCAAAATGCCATATACAGGAAGCTAGCTACATGTCAGGGCAGCGCATCATTTCCATATACAGAATTCTAGCTATATGACAAATGTGTCCAACGTGTCCATATACTGAGAGCTAGCTACATGGCAGAGTAGTCCAACATGTCCATATACAGGTTCCTTGCTACATGACAGATGAGCCCATCATGTCCATATACTGAGAGTTAACTTCATGACAAATGAGTCCAACTTGTGTATATATAGAGGACTAGCTCCCTGGCTAATGAGTCTAACATGTCAATTTACTGAGAGCTAGCAACATGGCAGACAAGTACAATGTACAGAGAGCTAGCTACATGGCAGAGTAGTGCAAAATTTCCATATACAGATTTCTAGCAACAGGCAGATATAGAGGACTAGCTTCCTGGCTAATGAGTCTAACATGTCAATTTACTGAGAGCTAGCAAAATGGCAGACAAGTACAATGTACAGAGAGCTAGCTACATAGCAGAGTACTGCAAAATTTCCATATACAGATTTCTAGCAACTTGTCTATATATAGAGAGTTAAGTATATGGAAAAGTAGTGCAACATTTCCATATATAGAGTTCTAGCTACATGTCAGATGTGTCCCATCTGTCCATGTACTGAGAGCTAGCTACATATTAGTTGAGTCCAAAATGTCCATGCACAATGAGCTGGCTATATGGCAGAAAGGTGCATCATTTCCATATACAAAGTTCTAGCTACAAGGCAGATGAGTCCCAAGTGTATATATACTGAGAGCTAGCTACATAGCAGAGTAGTCAATCATGTCCATATACATAGTTCTCGTTACATGGCAGATGTGTCCAACGTGTCCATGTACTGAGAGCTAGCTACATGGCAGATAAATCAAATATGTTCATATACTGAGAGCTACCTACTTGACAGAAAAGGCCAACATATCCATGTACAGAGAGCTAGTTACATGGCCTACAGGTCCAAAATGTCCATATACAGGGGCTAGCTAAATGTCAGGGAAGTGCAACATTTCAATATACAGATTTCTAGCTGCAATGCAGATTAGTGCAAATTATCTATATACAGAGAGCTAGCTATATGGCAGAGTAGTGCAACATTTCCATATACAGAGTTCTAGCTACATGGCAGATGTGTCCAATGAGTCTATATGCTTAGATCTACCTACATGGCAGACAAGTCCAATATGTTCATATACAGAGAGCTAGCTATATGGCAGGGCAGTCCAAAATGTCCATATACACAGTTCTAGCTATATGGCAAATGTGTCCAATGTGTCCACATACTGAGAGCTAGTTACAAGGCAGAGTAGTCCAACATGTCCATGTACAGGGTACATGCTACATAGCAAATGAGCCCATCATATCCATGTACTGAGAGTTAACTACATGGCAAATGAGTCCAACATGTGTATATATAAAGGACTAGTTCCCTGGCTAATGATTGCATCATGTCCATACACTAAGAACTCCTACCTCCATGGCAGACTAGTCCAATATGTTCATATACAGAGAGCTAGGTACATGGCAGGGTAGTGCAACATTTCCATATACAGAGTTGTAGCAACATGGCAGATGTGTGCAACATGTTCACATATTGAGAGCTAGCTACATGTCAGATGAGTCCAAAAAGTCTATGCACAGTGAGCTGGCTACATAGCAGAGTAGTGCATCATTCCCATATACAGAGTTTAAACTACATGGCAGATGAGTCCCAAGTGTTCATATTCTGGGAACTAGCTACATCGAAGAGTTGTCCAACATGTCCATATACAGGGTTCTAGCTACATTGTAGATGTGTCCAACGTGTCGATGTACTGAGAACTAGCTACATGGCAGACAAGTCCAATATGTTCATATACGGAGAGTTATCTACTTGGCAGATCAGTCCAACATATCCATGTACAGAGAGCAAGCTACATGGCAGACAAGTCCAAAATGTCCATATACAGACTGCTAGCTACATGGAAGGGTAATGCAACATTAACATATACAGAGTTCTAGCTACATGGTAGATGTGTTCAACGTGTCCATATACTGGGAGCTAGCTACATGGCAGACAAGTCCAAAATGTCCATATACAGACTGCCAGCTACATGGCAGGGTAGTGCAACATTTCCATATACAGAGTTCTAGCTACAAGGCAAATGAATACAACTTATCTATATACTGAAAGCTAGCTACATGGCAGACAAGTCCAATATGTTCATATTCAGAGGACTCACCTCTTGGCAGATCAATCCAATATGTCTATATACAGAGAGGTAGCTACATGGCATGGTTGTACAATATTACCATACACAGAGTTCTAGGTACAAGGCCGATGATTCCAACTTGTCTATATACAGAGAGCTAACTACATGGAAGTGTAGTGCAACATTTCCATATACAGAGTTCTAGCTACATGGCAGATGTGTCCAATGAGTCTATATGTTTAGATCTACCTACATGGCAGACAAGTCCAATATGTTCATGTACAGAGAGCTAGCTACGTGGCAGGGTAGTGCAACATTTCCATATTCATAGTACTAGCTACAAGGCAGTTGATTCCAACATGTCTATAAACAGAGAGCTAGCTACATGGCAGTGTAGTGCAACAATTCCATATACATAGTTCTAGCTACATGGCAGATGTGTCCAACGTGTCCATATACTGAGAGCTAGCTAAATGGTAGTGTTGTCCAACCTGTCCATGTACAATGTACTCGCTACATGGCAGATATGTCCAATGTGTCCATATACTGAGAGCTAGCTACATGGCAGACAAGACCAATATGATTATATACAAGTGCTCCCTACTTGGCAGATCAGTCCAAAATGTCCATATATGGAGAGCTAGCTACATGGCAGGGTTGTGGAATATTTTCAAATACAGCGTTCTAGATACAAGGCAGATGAGTCCAACTTGTCTATATACAGAGAGCTTACTACATGTAAGGGTATTGCAACATTTTATATACAGTGTTCTAGCAACATGTCAGGTGTGTCCAATGTGTCCATATACTGAGAGCTAGTTACATGTCAGATGAGTACAAAATGTCCATGCACAGAGAGCTAGCTACAGGGCAGTTGATCTCAATGTGTCCATGTACTAGAGCTATCTACATGGCAGACAAGTACAATATATTCATATACAGAGAGTTATCTACTTAGCAGATCAGTACAAGATATCCATGTACAGAGAGCTAACTACATGGCAGAAGAACCCAAAATATCCATATACAGACAGCTAGAAACAAGGCAGGGTAGTGCAACATTTCCATATACAGAGTTCTAGCTGCAAGGCAGATGATTCCCAAGTGTATATATACTGAGTGCTAGCTACATAGCAGAGTAGTCCATCATGTCCATATACATAGTTCTAGCTACATGGAAGATGTGTCCAGTGTCCATGTACTGAGAGCTGGCTACATGGCAGAGAAGTCAAATATGTTCACATACAGAGAGCTACTTACTTGGCAGGTAAGTCCAACATATCTACGTAAGGAGAGCTAGCTACATGTCTTACAGGTCCAAAATGTCCATATACAGGGGAGAGCTAAATGGCAGTGTAGTGCAACATTTCCATATACAGAGTTCTAGCTGCAAGGCAGATTAGTCCAAATTGTCTATATACAGAGAGCTAGGTACATGGCATGGTAGTGCAACATTTCCACATACAGTGTTATAGCTCCATCATAGATGTGTCCAACGTGTCCATATCCTGAGAGTTAGCTACATGAAAGACAAGTCCAATATGTTCATATAAAAGAGTTAGCTACATGGCAGGGTAGTGAAACTTATCCACATACAGTGTTCTAGCTACATGGTAGATGTGAACAACATATCCATATACTGAGCTAGTTACATGGCAGAGTAGTTCAACATGTCCATATACAGGGTACTATTTACATGGCAGATGAGTCCAATATGTCCCTATTATGAGAGTTAACTACATGGTAAAGGAGTCCAACATGTGTATATATAGAGGACTAGCTTCCTGGCTATTGAGTCCAACATGTCCATATACAGAGAGCTAGCTACATGGCAGACAGGTCCAAGATGTTCATATACAGAGAGCAACCTCCTTGGCAGATCAGTCCAACATTTCCATGTACAGAGAGCTAGCTACATGGCAGACAAGTCCAACATGTTCATATACAGAGAGCAACCTACTTGGCAGATCAGTCCAACATTTCCATGAACACAGAGCTAGCTACATGGCAGACGAGTCCAAAATGTCCATATGCAGAGAGCTAGCTACATGGCAGGGTAATGCAACATTGCAACATTTCTATATACAGAGTTCAAGCTCTATGATAGGTGTGTCCAACATGTTCATATACTGGGAGCTAACTACATGGTAGAGAAGTCCAATATATTCATATACTGAGACCTACCTACTTGGAAGATTAATCCACCATATCCATATACAGAGAGCTAGCTACATGGCAAATAAGTCCAAAATGTCGATATGTAGAGAGCTAGGTACATATCAGGGTAGAGCAACATTTCCATATACAGAGTTCTAACTACAAGGCAGATGAGTCCAACTTGTCTATATAAAGGGGGCTAGCTACATAGCAGTGTAGTGAAACATTTCCAATTACAGAGTTCTATCTACATGGCAGATATGTCAAACATGTCAATATACAGAGAGCTAGCTACATGGCAGAAAAGTACAATATGTTAATATACAGATAGGTAGCTACATGACAGACGAGTGCAAAATTTCCATATACATAGAGCTAGCTACAAGGCAGGGTAGTGCAACTTTATCCATATACAGAGTTCTAGCTACATGGAAAATATGTCCAACCTGAGTGCTAGCTTCATGGCAGAGTATTCTAACACATCCGTTAACAGGGTACTAGCTACATGGCAGAAGAATCGTACATGTCCATATACTGAGAGCTAGTTCCATGGCAGACAACTCCAATATGTTCATATACAGAGAGCTCCCTACTTGGCAGATCAGTCCAACATATCCATGTTCAG
Source organism: Chrysochloris asiatica (assembly GCF_000296735.1). Taxonomy (NCBI): domain Eukaryota; kingdom Metazoa; phylum Chordata; class Mammalia; order Afrosoricida; family Chrysochloridae; genus Chrysochloris; species Chrysochloris asiatica. The sequence continues at coordinate 758,834 of NW_006409001.1, read as the reverse complement.
AGAGCAAGCTACATGTCAGACGAGTACAAAAATTTATATACTGAGAGCTAGCTACAGGTCAGAGTAGTCCAACATGTCCCTATACAGAGTTCTAGCTACATGGCATTTGTGTCAAACGTGTCCAAATACTGGGAGCTAGCTACAGGCAGAGTAGTCCAACATGTCCATATACAGGGTACTAGCTACATGGCAGATGAGTCCAATATGTCCACATTCTGAGAGCTAGCTACATGGCAGACAAGGCAAATATGTTGAAATACAGAGAGCTACCTACTTGGCATTTTTGTGCAACATATCTATACATAGAGAGCTAGCTACATGTCAGAAGAGTCAAATTGTCCATATACAGAGAGTTAGCTACATGGCAGGATAGTGCAACATATCAATATACAGAGTTCCAGCTATATGGCAGATATGTCCCATGTGTCCATATACTGAGAGTTACCTATATGGCAGATCAGTCAAAATTTCCATGCACAGAGTGCTAGTTACATGTCAGATGAGTCTTAAATATCCATATAGAGAGAGTTCACTACATGACAGGGTAGTGCAACATTTCTGTATACAGAGTTGCTGCTAGAAGGCAATTGAGTCCAGCTTTTCTATATACAGACAGCTAGCTACATGTCAGAGTAGTGCAACATGTCCATATTCACGGTTCTAACTACATTGCAGATATGTCCAACGTGTCCATATACTGAGAGGTAGTTACATGGCAGTGTTGTCCACCATGTCCATATACAAGGTACTAGATATATGGCAGACAAGTCCAATATGTTCATATGCAGAGAGCTATCTACTTGGCAAATAATTCCAACATATCCATGTATAGAGAGCTAGCTACATGGCAGAGTTGTTCATCATTTACATATACAGAGTTCAAGCTACAATGCAGATGAGCCCAAAGTGTTCATGTACTGAGATATAGCTACATGGCAAAGTAGTCCAACATGTCCATATAAAAAGTACAAGCTAAATGGCACATGTATCAAACATGTCCATATATTGAGAGCTAGCCACATGGCAGAAAAGTCCAATATGTTCATATACAGTGAGCTAGCTACATGGCAGGGAAGTGCAACATTTCCATATAAAGAGCTCTAGCTACATGGCAGATGTGTCCAATGTGTCCATATATAGAGAGCTAGCAACATGGTAGAGAAGTACAACATGTTCATATACAGGGTCATAGCAACACGGCAGATGAGTCCAACATGTCCAAATACTGAGAGCTAACTCCTTGGCAGACAAGTCCAATATTTTTATATACAGAGAGATACCTACTTGGCAGATCAGTCCAACATATCCATGTACAGAGTGCGAGCTACATGGCAGACAACTCCAATATGTTCATATACAGAGAGCTACCTACCTAGCAAGGTAGTGCAACTTTTCCATATATAGAGTTCTAGCTACAAGGCAGATGAGTCCAACTAGACTATATACAGAGAGCTAGCTGCATGGCAGAGTAGGGCATCATTTCCATATACAGAGTTAAAGCTACATGGCAGATGAATCAAAAGTTTTTATATACTGAGTGCTAACTACATGGCAGAGTAGTTCAACACGTCCATATAGAGTACAAGATGCATGGCAGACATGTGCAATGTGTCTATATATTGAGAGGTAGCTCCATGACAGACAAGTCCAAAATGCTCATAAAGAGAGAGCTAGCTACATGGCAGCATAGTGCAACATTTCCATATACGTTATTCTAGCTGGAAGGCAGATGTGTCCAACATGTCAATATGCACAGAGCTAGATATATGGCAGAGTAGTACAACCTGTACATATACAGGGTACTTGCTACATGTCAGATGAGTCCATCATGTCAAAATAAACAATACAACCTACATGACAGACATGTACAACATGTCCATATATTGAGAGCTATCTTCATGGCAGACAATTCCAATATGTTCATATACACAAAGCTACATACTTGGCAGATCAGTCCAACATATCCATGTACAGAGAGCTACCTATATTGCACATGAGTACAAATTGTCCAAATACAGAGAGCTAGCTACATGGCAGGGTAGTGGAACATTTAAATATTCAGAGTTCTAGCTACAAGGCAGATGAGACCAATTTGTCAATGTACAGAGAGCTAAATACCTGACAGGGTAGTGCAACATGTCCATATACAGAGTTCAAGTTGCATGGCACAGTATTCCAACATGTCCATATACAGGGTACTAGCTACATGGCAAATGAGACCAACATGTCCATATACTTAGAACTAGCTACATGGCAGACAAGTCCAATATGTTCATTTACAGAGACCTAGCTACATAGTAGGGTAGTGCAACATGTCCATATACAGAGGTGTAGCTACATGGCAGATGTGTCCAACATGTTCATATACTGAGAGCTAGCTTCATGTCATAGTAGTCCTCCATGTCCATATAAAGTGTACTATCTACAAGGTAGATGAGTCCAACATGTCCATATACTAACAGGTAGCTACATGGCAGACAAATCCAACATGTTCATATACAGAGAGCTAACTACTTGGCAGATTAGTCCAACATATCCATGCACAGAGCATTAGCTACATGTCAGACAAGTCCAAAATATTCATATACTGACAGCAAGATATATGGCAGAGTAGTCCAACATGTCAATATACAGAGTTCTAGCTTCATGGCATATATGTCCAACGTGTCCATATACTGAGAGCTACCTACATAGCAGACAACTCCAATATGTTCATATACAGAAATCTGGCTACATGACAGGGTAGTGCAACATTTCCACATAAAGTGTTCTAGTTAGAAGGCAGATGAGTCAAACTTGTCTATATACAGAGAGTTAGATACATGGCAGGGAAGTGGAACATTTCCATATACAGAGTTCTAGTTGCAAGGAGATGAGTCCAACTTGTCCATATACTGAGAGCTAGCTACATGTCAGACGAGTCCAAAATGTCCATATACAGAGAGCTAGCTACATGGCAGAGTAGTGCACCATTTCCATATACAGAATTCCAGCTATATGACAGATGAGTCCAAAGTGTCCATATACTGAGAGCTAGCTACATGTCAAAGTAGTCCAACATGTCCATATACAGGGTACTAGCTACAAGGCAGAAGAGTCCATCAAGTCTATATACAGAGAGCAAGCTACATGGTAGAGTAGTGCATCATTTCCATATACAGAGATCAAGGAACATGACAGATGAATCCAACTTGTCTATACACAGAGAGCAAACTACATGAAAGAGTAGGGTAACATGTCCATATAGAGGGTACTGGCTAAATGGAAGACAAGTCCAATATGTTCATATACAGAGAACTAGCTACATGGCAGGGTAGTGCAACATTTCCATATACAGAGTTCTACCTACAAGGCAGATGAGTCAAAATTGTCTATATACTTAGCGCTAACTTCATGGCAGGGTAGTGCAACATTTCCATATACAGAGTTCTAGTTACATGGCAGATAAGGCCAAAATGTCCATATACAGAGTTCTAACTACATGGCAGATGTGTCCAACGTGTCCATATACTGAGAGCTAGCTACATGTCAGATGTGTCCAACATGTTCATATACTGAGAGGTAGTTACATGGCAGAGTAGGGCATCATTTTCATATACAGATTTCAAGCTACGTGACAGATGAGTCGAAAGTGTTCATATACTGAAAGCTAGCTACACAGCAGGGTAGTCTAACATGTCCGTATAAAGAGTACTATCTACAAGGCAGATGATTCCAACTTGTCTATATACAGAGAGCTAGCTACGTGGCAGGGTAGTGCAACATTTACGTATACAGAGTTCTACCTACAAGGCAGATGAGGCCAACTAGTCTATATACATAGAGCTAACTACATAGTAGGTTAGTGCAACATTTCCATATGCAGTGTTCTAGTTACATGGCAGATGTGTCCAACATTTCTGTTTACTGAGTACTAGCTACATGTCAAACGAGTCCAAAATGTCCATGCATAGAGAGCTAGCTACATGGCATAGTAGTGCATCTTTTCCATATACAGAGTTCAAGCTACAAGGCAGATGAGTCCCTTGTGTATATATACTGAGAACTAGCTACATAGCAGAGTAGTCCATCATGTCCACGTACAGAGTTCTAGCTACATGCCAGATGTGTCCAACGTGTCCATGTAATGAGAGCTAGCTACATGTTAGAGAAGTCTAATATGTTCATATACAGAGAACTACTTACTTGGCAGATAAGCCCAACAAATCCATGTTCAGAGAGCTAGCTACATGGCGTACAGGTCCAAAATATCTATATACAGGGGCTAGCTAAATGGCAGGGTAGAGCTACATTTCCATATACAGATTTCTAACTGCAAGGAAGATTAGTCCAAATTGTCTATATACAGAAACCTAGCTACATTGCAGACAAGTCCAATATATTCATATCCGGATAGCTAGTTACATGGCAGGGTAGTGCAACATTTCCATATAGAGAGTTCTAGCTATATGGCAAATGTGCCCAATGTGTCCATATACTGAGAGCTAGCTACTTGGCAGAGTAGTCCAACATGTCCATATACAGGGTACTTGCTACATGGCTGATGAGCCCAACATGTCCATATACTGAGAGTTAACTACATGGCAAATGAGTCCAACATGTTTATATATAAAGGAGTAGCTCCCTGGCTAATGAGTCCAACATGCCCATATACTGAGAGCTAGCTACATGTCAGACAAGTCCAATATGTTCACATACAGAGAGCTAACTACATGGCAGGGTAGTGCAACATTTCCAAATACAGAATTCTAGCTACATGGCAGATGTGTCCAAAGTGTCCGTATGCTTAGAGCTATCTACATGTCAGACAATTCAATATGTTCATATAAAGAGAGCTAGCTACATGGCAGGATAGTGCAACATTTCCATATACAGAGTTCTAGCTATATGTCAAATGTATCCAATGTGTCCATATACTGAGAGCTAGCTACATGGCAGAGTATACCAAAATGTCCATATACAGGGTACTTGCTACATGCCAGATGAGCCCAATATATCTATATACTAAGAGTTAACTACATGGCAAATGAGTCCAACATGTGTATATATAAAGGACTATCTCCCTGGCTAATGAGTCCAACATATACATATACTGAGAGCTAGCTACATGACAGAGAAGTCCAATATGTTCTTACACAGAGAGCTAGCTACATGGCAGGGTAGTGCAACATTTTCATAAAAAGAGTTCTAGCTACATGACAGAAGTTTCCAACGTGCCGATATACTGAGAGCTACCTACCTGGCAGTTCAGTCCAAAATATCCATGCACAGAGTGCTAGTTACATGGCAGATGAGTCCAAAATGTCCATATACAGATAGCTAGCTACAGGTTAGGGTAGTGCAACGTTTCCGTATACAGAGTTCTAGTTACATGGCAGATATTTCCAACGTGTCCATATAGTGAGATCTAATTACATGACAGATCAGTCCAAAATATCCATGCACAGAAATCTAGCTACATGGCCGACAAGTCCAATGATCATATAAAGAGAGTGAGCAACATGAGAGGGTAGTGCAACATTTCCATATACAGAGTTCTTACAACATGGCGGATGTGTTCAACATGGCAATATACTGAGAGCTACCCACATGGCAGATCAGTCCAAAATATCCATGTACAGAGAGCTATGTACATGGCAGACAAGTACAGAATGTCCATATACAGAGAGCTATCTACTTGGCTGGTAAGTCCAACATATCCATGTATAGAGAGCTAGGTACATGGCGGACACTTCCAAAATGTCCATACACAGAGTGCTAGCTACATGACATAGTAGTCCAAGATATCCATATAAAGAGTTCTTGCTACATGGCACATGTGTCCAACGTGTCCATATACTGAGATCTAGCTACATGGCAGACAAGTCCTATATGTTCATATACAGAGAGCTACCTACTTGGCAGGTAATTCCAACATATCTATGTACAGAGAGCTAGGTACATGGCAGAGAAGTCCAAAATGTCCATATACAGAGAGCTAGCTACAAGGCAGAGTAGTGCAACATTTCCATATACAGAGTTCTACCTACAAGGCAGATGAGTCAAACTTGTCTATATTCAGAGAGTTAGCTACATGGCACTCAAGTCCAATATGTTCATATACAAAGAGATACCTACTTGGCAAATAAGTCCAATATCTCCATGTCCAGAGAGCTAGCTACATGGCAACGAGTCCAAAATGTCCCTATACAGAGAGTTGTCTACATGTGAGAGTATTGCAAAATTTCCATATACAGAGTTCTAGCTACAAGGCAGATGAGTCCAACTTGTCTATATACAGAGAGCTAGCTACATTGCAGCTTAGTGCAACATTTCCATATACAGAGTTCTGGTTACAAAGCAGATGAGTCCAACTTGTCCATATACAGAGAGCTACCTACTTGGCAGATCAGTCCAGCATATCCTTATAAACAGAGCTAGCTACATTGCATATGAGTCCAAAACGTCCAAAAACAGAGCTAGCTGCATGGCAGGGTTTTGCAACATTTTGTATACAGAGTTCTAGCTAAAAGGCAATTAAGT